>NW_027454042.1:0-108505 GCF_040206685.1 Ascaphus truei
TCACTCTCTCCCCCCCTGCACCTCACACCACTCTCCCCCCCCTGCACCTCCCATCTCTCCCCCCTGCACCTCACATCACTCTCCCCCCCTGCACCTCACATCACTCTCCCCCCGCTGCACCTCACATCACTCTTCCCCCCTGCACCTCACATCACTCTTCCCCCCTGCACCTCACATCACTCTTCCCCCCTGCACCTCACATCACTCTTCCCCCCTGCACCTCACATCACTCTTCCCCCCTGCACCTCACATCACTCCCCCCCCTGAACCTCACACCACTCTCTCCCCCCCTGCACCTCACATCACTCTCCCCCCCTGCAACTCACATCACTCTCCCCCCCTGCAAACTCACATCACTCTCCCCCCCTGCAACTCACATCACTCTCCCCCCTGTACCTCCAATCACCCCCCCTGCACCTCCAATGACCCCCCCTGCACCTCCAATGACCCCCCCTGCACCTCCAATAACCCCCCCTGCACCTCCAATAACCCCCCCTGCACCTCCAATAACCCCCAGCACCTCCAATCACACCCCCCCCTGCACCTCAATCACCCCCCTGCACCTCCAACCACCCCCCCCTGAACCTCCAATCACCCCCCCTGAACCTCCAATGATCCCCCCTGCACCTCCAATGATCCCCCCTGCACCCACAATCACCCCCCCCCCCCTGCACCTCCAATCACCCCCCCCCCGCTGCACCTCCAATCACCCCCCCTGCACCTCCAATCACCCCCCCTCTGCACCTCCAATCACCCCCCTGCACCTCCAATCACCCCCCCTGCACCTCACAATCACCCCCCCTGCACCTCCAATCACCCCTGCACCTCACCCCCTACACCTCACCTCCCCTGCACCTCACCCCCGGGACCGCGGGGAATCGCTGCCATTTTTTTTTTTTGAAGGTTTTTTTTTTTAGTTTTTTTTTTTTTTTAAATCTCATTGCGGGCCGCACAGAGAGGCCGGGCGGGCCGCACAGAGAGGCCGGGCGGGCCGTACAGAGGGGGCCGCACAGAGAGGCGGGGCGGGCCGCACAGAGAGGCGGGGCGGGCCGCACAGAGAGGCGGGGCGGGCCGCACAGAGAGGCCGGGCGGGCCGCACAGAGAGGCCGGGCGGGCCCGCACAGAGAGGCCGGGCGGGCCGTACAGAGGGGGCCGCACAGAGAGGCGGGGCGGGCCGCACAGAGAGGCCGCGGGGGCCGCACAGAGAGGCGGGGCGGGCCGCACAGAGAGGCGGGGCGGGCCGCACAGAGAGGCGGGGCGGGCCGCACAGAGAGGCGGGGCGGGCCGCACAGAGAGGCGGGGCGGGCCGCACAGAGAGGGCGGGGCGGGCCGCACAGAGAGGCCGGGCGGGCCGCACAGAGAGGCCGGCGGGCCGCACAGAGAGGCCGGGCGGGCCGCACAGAGAGGCCGGGCGGGCCGCACAGAGAGGCCGGGCGGGCCGCATGCGGCCCGCGGCCCGTTATGTTGTGCAGGCCTGCTATAGACGCAGCCTTATCGACGCTTACTGAATAGGCCACGCTTACTGAATAGGCCATCGCGATTGGCCCAGCGACGGTCACTGCCCCGCCTCCAACCACTTCCCCCCGGCTCCCTTCGCGCACGCTGGCTCCGTGGAATCGGGCTGACTTAAGCAGGAGAGCCTCAGCGTTAGCTCGCATCCGCTCTCCCCACCCCTCTATGGCCCGGGCCTTAGTTACTGTACAGCATTGTAAAGGTGCCTTGCTGGCCTAGTACAATTTAGTAAATATCCTAAACAATGTCGTCCTTAGGCAGAAATGTTGCTGATCTTTGCTCTAAAAATGACTATGAACTAAAGAGAAATAACAATCTCCCTTGTGAGCACATTCACATGTCTCAGACAGGTCTGCAACCCTGCTTTTCACCATTATCCATACAGCTTCCACTGCAGCCAGGGACTCTGGGAAATGACATGCAAATGAGCACAGTGTCACCTTTTGCTTCAAATCTATTTTAAATGAAATTAGCCTTGTACTTCTGGTGGAGAGAGTAGGGGTTTTGGTGCTTTATACGTTACATATTATTAAATGTTAACATCAAACAATATTGTCATTATGTTTGGTGCTACTTATTTCTTTTTCATTAGGATTTATTTATTCATCTTTCATTATTATTATTTACTAGCTGAGAGACCCGGCGTTGCCCGGGATGTAAATGCGTAAAAGGTAGTATTATTTATAACTCGTGGAACAATAGGTGAGTATTTGTTGTAAAGGTTTCGGGGGGGGGGAGAAAGGGGAGCGGGGGGGGGAGAAAGGGGAGCGGGGGGGGGAGAAAGGGGAGCGGGGGGGGAGAAAGGGAGCGGGGGGGGAGAAAGGGGAGCGGGGGGGGGAGAAAGGGGAGCGGGGGGGGGGAGAAAGGGGAGCGGGGGGGGGGAGAAAGGGGAGCGGGGGGGGTAGAAAGGGGAGCGGGGGGGGGGGGGAGAAAGGGGAGCGGGGGGGGGGGAGAAAGGGGAGCGGGGGGGGGGGGAGAAAGGGGAGCGGGGGGGGGGGAGAAAGGGGAGCGGGGGGGGGGGGAGAAAGGGGAGCGGGGGGGGGGAGAAAGGGGAGCGGGGGGGGGGGGAGAAAGGGGAGCGGGGGGGGGAGAAAGGGGAGCGGGGGGGGGGAGAAAGGGGAGCGGGGGGGGGGGAGAAAGGGGAGCGGGGGGGGGGGGAGAAAGGGGAGCGGGGGGGGGGGAGAAAGGGAGCGGGGGGGGGAGAAAGGGGAGCGGGGGGGGGAGAAAGGGCGAGCGGGGGGGAGAAAGGGGGAGCGGGGGGGGAGAAAGGGGAGCGGGGGGGGAGAAAGGGGAGCGGGGGGGGAGAAAGGGGAGCGGGGGGGGGGGGGAGAAAGGGGAGCGGGGGGGGAGAAAGGGGAGCGGGGGGGAGAAAAGGGGAGCGGGGGGGGAGAAAGGGGAGCGGGGGGGGAGAAAGGGGAGCGGGGGGGGGGGGAGAAAGGGGAGCGGGGGGGGGAGAAAGGGGGAGCGGGGGGGGAGAAAGGGGAGCGGGGGGGGGGAGGAAAGGGGAGCGGGGGGGGGGAGGGAGAAAGGGGAGCGGGGGGGGAGAAAGGGGAGCGGGGGGGGGGGAGGAAAGGGGAGCGGGGGGGGGAGAAAGGGGAGCGGGGGGGAGACAGGGAGCGGGGGGGGGAGAAAGGGGAGCGGGGGGGGGAGAAAGGGAGCGGGGGGGGAGAAAGGGGAGCGGGGGGAGAAAGGGGGGGGGGGAAGGGGAGGGGAAGGGGAGTGGGGGGGGTGGAGAGCGGTGGGCATATGTATTGTCATAATTTATGTATGTATCATTTCCCCCCCCCCCCGTTCCCCGTGACTCCCCCCCCCCCCCCCCGTTCCCTGTGACTCGCGCTCCCCCCCCCCCGGCGGCCGCTTGGTCCCCCGATGTGCCGTCCTGCTGAGTGAGGCGTGCAGGCGGCTGCAGGAAGCGCCCTGTGTGGGCCTAAGACTCACGCTCCCCCCCCCCCCCCCCCCCCGGCGCCCCCCGCTCGATGTGGCGTCTGGCTGAGCGGCGGTAGGAAGCGCCCTGTGTGGGCCTGAGGCGGGACGCCGCAGTGGGCCTGAGGCTGAGGCGGGACGCGCAGTGGGCCTGAGGCTGAGGCGGGACGCGCCAGTGGGCCTGAGGCTGAGGCGGGACGCGCAGTGGGCCTGAGGCTGAGGCGGGACGCACAGTGACTTACCTGAGCGGGTGGTAGCGCCGGGGAGGTAAGGGAGCGGCTGGGGTAGGAGGGCCGCGCTTCCCGTCCGGAGCCAGTGCAGGATGGCGCACGTGAGGGGGGGGGAGGGGGGCGGACAGAGGGTGTGTGTGTGTGTGTATAGAGCTGCTGTGTTGTGTGTGTGTGTGTGTGTGTGTATAGAGCTGCTGTGTTGTGTGTGTGTGTGTATAGAGCTGCTGTGTTGTGTGTGTGTGTGTATAGAGCTGCTGTGTTGTGTGTGTGTGTGTGTGTGCATAGAGCTGCTGTGTTGTGTGTGTGTGTGTATAGAGCTGCTGTGTTGTGTGTGTGTGTGTGTGTGTATAGAGCTGCTTGTGTGTGTTGTGTGTGTGTGTGTATAGAGCTGCTGTGTTGTGTGTGTGTGTGTATAGAGCTGCTGTGTTGTGTGTGTCGTGTGTGTATAGAGCTGCTGTGTTGTGTGTGTGTGTGTGTATAGAGCTGCTGTGTTGTGTGTGTGTGTGTGTGTATAGTAGCTGCTGTGTTGTTGTGTGTGCTGTGTGTGTATAGAGCTGCTGTGTGTGTGTGTGTGTGTGTGTGTGTATAGAGCTGCTGTGTTGTGTGTGTGTGTGTGTATAGAGCTGCTGTGTTGTGTGTGTGTGTGTGTATAGAGCTGCTGTGTTGTGTGTGTGTGTGTGTGTGTGTATAGAGCTGCTGTGTTGTGTGTGTGTGTGTGTGTGTGTGGGCCGTCACTCCGCCTCAGGCCAATGAGAGGTGTGCGGGAGGCGGGCGACCCAAGGGACCAATGAGATTTCCCCTAGGGACACCGGACATCCAGGCAGGCAAACATACAGTGCTTTCACTAATATAGTATAAGATTAACTTTATTATATTTGTTGTTGTCATTATTATTATTGTTTACTGTTAGCTGGAGTATGGCTCACCCAAGAACCACTTTCCCCTGTATGGGGGTCAGACATAGTGCAGACTTGACCCCTGACATTTATAAAAAGATGTTGGAATATGTGACACTGCTGCTTAATAAACACAAACACAGGCGCGCCATGTATTGTTCTGACATTGGTTTATTACACAGAGACACGTCTTTATAGAGGGGTTGTCACACTAACAGCCTGGAAGGGGTTAATGCAGGGTCACCAGCCCAGCCCCCCTCTCCTATGATTGGTTGCTGCTCTCGTACAGGAGCCGCGATTGGTCCCCTGTCAATGTCAGAAAAGGCGCGCCAGTTTTGCTGTCTCCATGGCGACCATGGCGGCCGCCGGAGATCGGCCTGCAGCGCGGCCCGGCTTCCAGGTTACCTCCCCGCCGGTGAAGATGTTAGCGGGGCGGCTGAGGGAATGCGTGCGGCGGCGGCCCGGTTCCTTCTGGCTGGAGAAAGGAGCCGGCGGGCTGGAGGTGGGCCTGGTGTGGATGCAGGGCCGGGTGCTGCACGTACGGCACCGAGCGCGGCGTCACCGTGCGGCTGAGCGACGACACTCACACCTTCACCGTGTGCGGGGCCGACCGGGTGCCCAAGGGCAAGCCCTGCCTGCAGCCAGGTAACCGGGTGGGGGTCCGCACGCCCTGCCTGCAGCCAGGTAACCGGGGGGGTCCGCAAGCCCTGCCTGCAGCCAGGTAACCAGGGGAGTCCGCAAGCCCTGCCTGCAGCCCGGTAACCGAGGGGTCCGCAAGCCCTGCCTGCAGCCCGGTAACCGGGGGGTCCGCAAGCCCTGCCTGCAGCCAGGTAACCGGGGGGTCAGCAAGCCCTGCCTGCAGCCAGGTAACCGGGGGGGTCAGCAAGCCCTGCCTGCAGCCAGGTAACCGGGGGGGGTCCCGCAAGCCCTGCCTGCAGCCAGGTAACCGGGGGTCCGCAAGCCCTGCCTGCAGCCAGGTAACCGGGGGGTCCGCAAGCCCCTGCCTGCAGCCCAGGTAACCGGGGGGGGTCAGCAAGCCTGCCTGCAGCCAGGTAACCGGGGGGGGTCCGCAAGCCCTGCCTGCAGCCAGGTAACCGGGGGTCCGCAAGCCCCTGCCTGCAGCCAGGTAACCGGGGGGTCCGCAAGCCCTGCCTGCAGCCAGGTAACCGGGGGGTCCGCAAGCCCTGCCTGCAGCCACGTAACTGGGGGGTCCGCAAGCCCTGCCTGCAGCCAGGTAACCGGGGGGTCAGCAAGCCCTGCCTGCAGCCACGTAATCGGGGGGTCCGCAAGACCTGCCTGCAGCCAGGTAACCGGGGGGTCCGCAAGCCCTGCCAGCAGCCAGGTAACCGGGGGTCCGCAAGCCCTGCCTTCAGCCACGTATTTGGGGGGGTCCGCAAGCCCTGCCTGCAGCCAGGTAACCGGGGGGTCCGCAAGCCCTGCCTGCAGCCAGGTAACCGGGGGGTCCGCGCGTGGCTATCACTGTCCTGCCTCACACGGGAGGAGGGCGCCATGATTTCCTCTCCCGCCCCCTAAACAGCAACACCAGCCTCTCACCCTCTCACGTCACCTAGATAGAAGCCAGGCAGATCCCACTGGTTTTCTATGAATCGCAACTGATTTTAAAGTCCTGTTTATATCAGCAGTCAGGTCTGATATAAAACAGTAGTAATGTTTCCACCGCCAGTGTATGCAGTGCTGTACATAGAATGTTTGCAGGCGCGAGCCGCTACCCCATAGAGCTTACAATCTATGTCTGAAGCACTTATTCCCATGACCTGTTATTTGTAATTTATAGGATTGTCACATGTATTACTGCTGGGAAGCGCTATGTACATTTAATGGCGCTATATAAAAAAAGACATTTGTAGCCCTTTTTCTGACACTCTAAGCGACTTCGGGTAACTGCGCGCACCTGCGGCTCCAGGAGATCTGAGCCTCCGCTAGCTGGGAGCCTGGGGTAACACTTATTAGCGCAGCGCCTCCACTTACCCAGGATCACCGTCATGTAAGATTCCCCTGGGCAAGAAACACACCGATACAATGCGTGCAACCAACTTTACTATGTGCAATAATAAACTTATACTCTATATGAACCGTGGCAATAACCCAATATGCATACACTTATCTTATAACACTATACTTATACTCTATCATACCCTAACACCGCTAACGGATAATGTCCTTCTAACATCAGTGGCTCGGCCACACCCCTAGGGAATATTGTCCTGTACAATAGTGGCTCAGCCACGCTCTTATGAGTGTCTCTATCCCGTCACCGCGTGCCCCACACACCGTGTCCGTGTAATAGTACGATAGCGGTGTGTACTCGCTAGTGTCTCCCTATAGTTATGCCTAAGGCGGGATCAGCGCCTGTTGACCGGTGTTGGTGCACTTGACGTATCTACTACCTTCCGGTCACGGCGGTGACCGGTAATACTTGGAAAAGGATCAGCCGAATCCTTGCTTGTCTGGGATGTCCGCAGTGCAGCTGTCTGGTCCCAAGCAGCTCACCAGCAAACCTGCTCCGCACGCTTGTCCCTAACTGTGTACACAGTAAGGTGACTGATCGCTAGCACTATGGGCGTCCCTGCAGCACAGCAGCACACTGTGACTCAGGGGTTTCTCCTAAGGGCCTGCGGGGTAATGCTAGCCTATGCAGGCGGGTCACGGACCCCCTGCACGCATACACCCTCCTCCTTTACCTTCCAGATCCCCTCTGACTAGCCTCTCCCCCACGCTTCCCTTTCCTCCTCCCGTAATTCTAGCCTTCCGATTGGCTCCTCAAGTCAGGTGACTGCCCAGGAGCTCATGGGAGTTGTAGTTCCTCAGCGGAGCTTCTCTGCCTTGAGCTGCACAGACTCACAGCTATTGCATCAGCGCAGACCTCCACATGACTCTCCTGAACAGTCAAAACACCAACTGAACACACATATGAGGTTCCTACCACATCCCTACACATACATCTATTATTTGGTGCCTGCGGCACAGGGAGATAACGTGACTTGCTCAAGGTCACAAGGTATGGGGGGGGGGATTGAGTGTGTGTGGGGGGGGATTGAGTGTGTGTGGGGGGGGATTGAGTGTGTGTGTGGGGGGGGGGTTGAGTGTGTGTGGGGGGGGGAGTGAGTGAGTGTGTGTGGGGGGGGATTGTGTGTGTGTGGGGGGGATTGAGTGTGTGTGTGTGTGGGGGGGGGGATTGAGTGTGTGTGTGGGGGGGAATTGAGTGTGTGTGTGTGTGTGGGGGGATTGAGTGTGTGTGGGGGGGATTGAGTGTGGGGGCGGGGATTGAGTGTGTGTGTGTGGGGGGGATTGAGTGTGTATGTGTGTGGGGGGGATTGTGTGTGTGTGTGGGGGGGGATTGTGTGTGTGTGTGGGGGGGGATTGAGTGTGTGCGTGGGGGGATTGAGTGTGGGGGGGGGGATTGAGAGTGTGTGGGGGGGGGGATTGAGTGTATGGGGGGGATTGAGTGTGTGTGTGTGGGGGGGGATTAAGTGTGTGCGGGGGGGATTGAGTGTGTGTGGGGGGGGATTGTGTATGGGGGGGGATTGAGTGTGTTTGTGTGTGGGGGGTGTGTGTTTGTGTGTGGGGGGGATTTTGTGTGTGTGTATGGGGGGGGGATTGTGCGTGTGTGTGTGGGTGGGGGATTGAGTGTGTGTGTGGGGGGATTGAGTGTGTGTGTGGGGGGATTGAGTGTGTGTGTGTGGGGATTGTGTGTGTGTGTGTGTGTGGGGGGGAGTGAGTGTGTGTGTGTGTGTGGGGGGGGGGATTGTGTGTGTGTGTATGTGGTGTGTGTGTGTATGTGGTGATTGATTGAGAGAGAGAGAGTGTGTGTTGTAATGCAGTGGTGCGCAAACTGGGGGGCGAAATCTGGGTGCGCGGGCCGGCAGACGCTTTGCGCGGGAGGACGAAAAAGCTGTACGCGAGGGGCGGCCAATAAGATGTGCACAGGCGGGCAGCCGAAGATGTGTGCGGGTGGCTGAACAAGATAGTGCAGGTGGCGGCCTCGTGATGGTGTGTGCGCACGCGCAGGGGCTTCGGAGGTACGGGGAGGAGCACGCCCGAGCACGGTGAAGTCAAACGCCCCTCCCGGTGTCTGCCCTGCAATAGCGCTGTGTTCCTGCTCTCCTCCGCTGGCAACCTGCTTCGCTGCTATCCTCTGCGAGGGAAAGGGTCGGCTGCCACTATATCAATCATACTATGAATGTACAGAAATAATAAAAAAAAGTGAAAACATTGAAAACGGAAAAAATAAATAAGGTAGAAACAAAAAGGGGGGGGAGATGGAAGGGAGGTAGCAAAGAGGTGGATGAATGCCCCCCAAAAGTATTGCCTTTGTGCACGTACGCTCTCCCAAGCTCAGCGCTTGGGGAGACAAACAAAATTGACTTTGAAGTGCGCTCAGCAGAAGTCAATGCACACACACAGCCACACACACACACACACACAAATAGCCCCGATCCACGCTTGCAAAATGATGCAGGACACCCTGCGCTCAGGCTTGGAGAGTTGGTGATGTCACCGCTCTCAGCGGCAGCGTGGACGCAGCCTAATTTTGCAAGCGCGAGCTGTTGAAATATGTAAGTATTTATAGACATATTTGGATTTATATTGTATACCGTTTAATAAAGGTTTTTTTTTTTTCATGTGATTTTGATTACGTCAGCCAGGGGGGGCCCGAGAAATTTTATGGATGAAAAGGGGGGCTCGGCATAAAAAGTTTGCTCACCCCTGCACTAAGCTGCGCTTTCAGCTCATAGACCTCACATTATAAACGTGTAATTATAGTCTCACCTTAATGTAGTGTAAAAGAAAATGATGTACAGATTTGGTCGCATCTATTAACGCAGGTTAACAGTGGCAGAACGTTAACGCAGCTCTATTTGAACAAATGGCACAGCGCTATATTTCTTAAATGGGTGCAATTTATTGCATTATTTGTGTAATCTTATCAGGTGGTACAGGCATACCCCGCATTCACGTACACAATGGGACCGGAGCATGTATGTAAAGTGAAAATGTACTTAAAGTGAAGCACTCCCTTTTCCCCACTTATCGATGCATGTACTGTACTGCAATCATCATATACGCGCATAACTGATGTAAATAACGCATGTGTAGCAGTCTCTATAGTCTCCCCGCTTGCGCACAGCTTTGGTACAGGTAGGGAGCCGGTATTGCTGTTCAGGACGTGCTGACAGGCGCATGCGCGAGCTGCCGTTTGCCTATTGGGTGATATGTCCTTACTCGCGAGTGTACTTAAAGTGAGTGTCCTTAAACCGGGGTATGCCTGTACACTTGTACAGGAAATCCTAAAGTTGATGTCCCTGGGGCAGCTGAGGGATTTTCACCCATTCAGTCCTGGAGGGTCCTGCGCCCCCCTCCTGCATTTCCTAATCATGTGTTCGCTCCTTAGGCCTCGGATATTTTATTTATTTATAAAATGTTTTACCAGGAAGGAAGCAATACTTGAAAATGAGGTAACTCTCAATGTATGTCCTGGGCACAGAGTTATGATGACAGATACATGGTTACAAATCCATAGTTACATTAAGTGAACATGGTATACATTATATACAAGACATTGCATGCACAGTTAGAGATAATATATATTATAGGCGCATGTAACCGTTACAGACCAGATTAAAATGTGAGACAGCCTTCGTTTTGAAAGCACTTAGACTGGTGGCATCTGCAAGAGTCTCTGGTAGGTTGTTCCAGTTTTGGGGTGCACGGTAAGGCCGTGATTATACCCGAAGCGGCGGAGCGCAGAACGTTGTGCGCCACCAAAACAAATAAAAGTTTTCCTATGAGCGCACACTAAGAATGGGTGACCAACGAGGCGGCCAAGTGCGCAAAATCCAAGAATTTTATTTTCTGGAGCGATGGCCGCGTCATGTGAGCGGTTCAGCCAATGAGACTGAACCACTCACGTGACATCATGGCCTCGCCTCCCGATGCCTCCTGCCTGCAGTGCAAGTTTCGGGCAGCGCATCGCATTGAGGTAGCGTGCGTGTCCCGCCGCCGGTGGTATAATGAAGGCCTATGAGGAGGAGCGGACGGATACTTTGTTGAACCTTAGGACCATGAGCAGTCTGTTGGAGTCTGATCTCAGATGATAAGTGCTACACGTGGTAGGGGTGAGGAGCTTGTTCAGATAGGTGGGTAGCTTGCCGAGAAAGTATTTGAAGGCAAGACAGGAAAGATGAACTTTGCGCCTAGACTCTAGTGATGACCAATCTAGTTCTTTGAGCATTTCGCAGTGATGTGTGTTGTCGTTGCATTGGAGGACAAAGCGACATATTGAATTGTAGAGGGTATCAAGGTTGCTAAGGTGGGTTTGGGGTGCTGTGCCATGTACTACAGTATGTCCCCATAGTCGATAATTTGCATTGGCTTCTGCTGTGTGATATAGTGCGTGTGCGACAGAGCACATGGCGTTGTGCGCGCCTGTCGCCTGAGCGATCTGTGGACTTTAGATCGCTCGTGACGGGGAGGCGTGGCCGTGACATCACTAGGCCTTCCCTAATGTCTCTCACGGGAGACCAGGAGATTTTACACTTATTTTTACCGGGATCATTCGCTAGGCAAACAAGGTGGTAAGAACAAAATGCAGTTTATTCGGGTAAACCCGCGTACAACACAATGAATACACAAAATACAGCTAAAAGCACACTTGCTGGGGGTGAAATCTAGGCTCTACTAGGTGCAGGGCGAATGCTTCGGTACGCTTAACCTGACCGGGATATACACCCGGGCTTTCTGGTCCTCTTTTTGGCTTCAGTTCCTAGCCGCGACCGCTACGTTCCAAATGAGAACTTGAACTTCACGTCTGACTTAGTCTCTGCAGGGCAGACTTTTCCTAGCTTCAAAACCAAGCCGGTTGCTCTGGTATTCGTGACAGCAACTTTGAAAAGTCCGCCCTAGCTTCATCGACACAAGTCACTAGATCGTCTGGTTCTCTGACTGGGGTTTTCTCCTTACATACCCTCCACTGTTCTATGTTCAGCATGGAGGAAGGAGCGACCAATTGGAGCATGGGAAACCCTGCCGCCAACCGATAAGAATAGGGGCTCGTCCTTTGACTGACGCCAGAGGAGGGGACGGGCTAAGCCGGCTTGGGATGACCCGTGGGCGGGACATACGGATTGACCAATGGGAAAACGCGCCGACATTTTGCTGCTTCCCCTAGTCAACCCATTGTCACCTACTGGGCAGACTCCACTGAGTCTGGCAGATCAGAGTGTCCTCCCCGCAGGGGGTCTCTGTTCTCCGGACCCAGTACTAAGCCCTGCCCTGGCCACTTCACACCCCGACACCTCTCAACATCCCTTCTCCTCTCCGATGTCTATGCAGACTTCCCGGCACCTATATGGATGCCTGAGCTGGCTGAATAGACATTTATAGTAAAAGCACATGTAACGGTATTTCTGGCCCGGCCTGACTCACCCAATCTCACATTGGCCCCTGTGGTCTAACCGGTCCCCATTACAGTGTGATAGTGTCTGGTGGTGCACCTGTTGGCAACAGGACTCCTGAGTCTCCCGCATGATGGTGTGTGGGGAGGACCCGTCCAGACAGGCAGCTGAGGTAGTGTGCGGAGTCCTACCTAGTTCCAGTGCAGCGCCTCCACCTCATCAGGGTCCCTTCGGTCACTTGGGGATGGTCCTGACGAGGAACTCCTCTGTGGTGCTCCTCTCTGTACATTCACTCCACACATGTACACGAGAGGGTTTGTGATTAAGAGCATCTTTATTGGTTGAGGTGGGCTAACTGCCCCTCGCAGTAGTTTCTCTAGCCACTCATTGTCCCTCAGTGCTTCCCTTTGAAAGGTGTAATTCTCCTTTAATAGGGATTCCCTATCCCAGCCGGGATGTCTTTACCCTGTGCCAGGTCCCTGGACACAGTCTTCCTGTTCAGCTACTATAACATAACTCTCGCAGACTATTCAGAACTCCTACAGAACTCAGGACTCAGATAGAACTAACTATTAGACACAGTGCTGTGCCTTATGTACACTCTGGAAGCTGACACACCTCTGACATCACTAACCATGGAATCAGAGCATGTGACCACTCCCATCCATACACAGGGCACCCCACCACAGGGTGTGCGGGCAAACCTCCATAATTACTGCTGGCATGCCCACAACTTACCAGGCCTTACTGTCAGCAGGAGAGATGACTGTAGCCATTTTACATGACCGCTACATTCTCCCCCTGGTGAATCCCATCGTCCTCGCTGGGACCTAAATTTAAATGCCTTCTTCCAGGAAGCACTGTAACACATAACACATAATTGTTAACCTCACAGATTGTCCATTATACAAAAAAAAATGACCACAGTGACATCTCGCCAAGCCCGCCCCGACCAGCAGCCACGAGCCCGCAAAATGCCTTAGTACCCCCTAATAATAGTGGCTCGGGTCAGGTTTCTTAACCTCTCTACCACCCATGTCCAGGACCGTGACATGATAGTGCCTAGGCAGTCCCCTCTCGGGCCTATAGGTCACCCTGTGTTTGTGTATATTCCTCCCTATACTCCACACTCGCATCAGGTGATCTATTCTGTCCTCTGCCCTTCTTCCAGTAACGTCACTCCCCTTATTGACTAGGTACATCTCGATGGTTTCCCTAAGCCACCTTTCCCTGTTCTCTTCTATCTCCTCCATGAGGGGTTCAGGGACATAAGGGTACTCCAACCCGTGGGAAGACTTGTATCGAGCCATTATTGCCCGTTCCGCTCTACTGATCCTAATTAGGTCAGCCCTACAGTACCTGCCCTCCCAGGTAGCACCCATGACAGGGGTTCGTCAGGATCCACAGGGTCTGACAGTGTATCGGGACCCATGGGCTCTATCTCCCTGTGCTCAATCTTATACCACCGTTCCTGCAGCTCTCTGTCTCGCTGTTCAGGGGTGAATTCTCCCTTGGCCCACCAAAAGTCAACTACATCCTCCCTTCTAATAAGGAATCGCGTACGATCCATCCAGGCCACATAACCTTCAAAGAGGGGGGCCCACCAACGGTGTTCCTTGAACCTATGTGAATCCCCTGAGTCACTCTCTTTCGCATCCCCCCATGAGAATACCCCCGATGTCCGTGCTGACCGTGGTACGGACCACCGTGATGATCCCAGGGCCTTGTCCTCTGTTTTATTGGTCACAGGGGGCAACCACCGGCCTACCGTGGCCTTTCCTAATTCTCCCCCTCCCCGAGAAATGCCCTCCGTAGCGCAACTGCGCTGTCGTTCCCCAGTCCGTCTCTCCTCCCCCCCCAAAGGTATGTCCACAAGTTCCAGACTAGGCGGGGACCCCGGGGAACATGTGATGGGGGCAGGGGTTTTACCTAGGGCGTGGGGTTGGGCGTAGGGGCAAGATGGGATACGCCACGGGACTACGACCCGTTCCCGGCTGTCCATGGACTGCTCCAAGGAGGATAGCTCACCCTCATCCGTCTGCGGGTCTCCCATCCAGCTCTTGGGCCCTTGAGGTGATCGGGGACATTCACCCGATCGCCGAAGCGTTGCTGCATCTTTCCCGTCTGTTCCGCCGTCGCCACCGGAAATGATGTCCTCACCGGAACCGGAAGTGCCGCCATCTTGGGTGGGACCCCCATGCGGGATCTCTTCCTCGATGACGACATCCGGAAGCTCCGCCGTCGTCTCCACCGGAAGTGGTATCTCCTCCGCACGTGCGTCTTGGGCCTGGCACGGCCTTGTTTCCGCTACACCGTCTACCGGAGCAAGGTAAGTGAGTGGCTTTCTCTTACCATTCCGCAGGGGTGTAGGCGTCTCTCGCCCGTCGCCACCATGTCCTGAGGCGGAGGGACTCCGTCTCTCGGCTCGCCGATCTGCGGGGGACGCCCTGCTTTCCAGGCTGCTACTCACACTACGGGGTGTCGTCCTCCCCGGTTCTGTCCTGGGCCTCGATTTCACCTCCGCTAGCTCGCGGAGATCCTCATCCGAGTATTCTGCCTTCCCCGACTTAGGGGTCACCGATCGGGGTGATAGTCTTTTCTCAGTGCGGTCGGGGAGTGACCCGACCATCTCGGTTGCTGCTGACCCAGCCGATTTAATCGACTCCAGTCCCCTTTCTCCGGGACTTGCACGATTGATCCACAGTGCACCAGGGGACTCGGCGGAGCGCCTAGCCGTATCCCCCGGGGGGGTCAGCAGATTGGATCGGAATGAACGTCGGCATTGGCCATAAGTATAGTGTCCCGCATTGTGGGATGCGTGCCGCCGTGTTAACAATGCCTCCGGGCAGCCCGCATTGTAGGCAGAGCCCGACCACCGTCTCGGTGTTAGCCACCCTGACTACCAGTACCCCGCCGGGTACCGAGTAGGGCTGGGTGGATACCATAGTTCCCACAGTGGAGGAGCAGGCCATTCTTTTGGTAGGGACCACTTTCAGTATGGGTCTCTCCAGGTCAGTGGTTCCTCGCAACTGACCGGTAGAAGCTTCTGGGCCAGCCACTTCGTGCTTCGGCTCCTCCTTCCGCTGGCATAGCTGGAACCCGCCCCCAGGGGTTGCAATTATGGGCGGATCCCACAGGGGAATAGCATGCCCCTTAATTAAGGCCGCGCCTTTCTCAGTCCTGGTGGGCGCGGTCTGCGTTTTCGCGCCAATTTCCTCATCAGAGTGGGATTCTTGGGCCGCGGCTAGTTCCCGCCTTCTCCTGGCAGCTGCTTTTCGTGCAAAATATCCCTCCTTTTTGCACGTTACCTCTGCGGCCGGAACTACTTCTTGTAGTGGCGCCGTCTGGATATCAGTCCCTGGGCCCAGTGGGTGCATTCCCACAGGCCATAATTGAAAGTCACTCCCCCTGGTGGAAATCAGGGGAGGGTCCCATAGACTAAGCGGTTGACTCAGCACAGGGGCCGAGTGAGTCACTGTCCATGAAGGCGCAGCCGTAGCTTTCGCGCCATACCCCCCATCAGGGCGGGGCTCTGCTGTTCGCGCCATTCCCGGCCAGCTTTTTGCAAGTTCTGTATCAGCCATTTTCTCTGCGACTGGCCCATGCGGTCTCCCTAGCAAGCGGGAACCGCCATTTTGGGTGGCTTTTAAGCCCGAAATGTCAGTTTGTTTGATCTTCTCGCTGGGTTCCCCCCCAGTTATCACAATGTCCTCACACTCTTCAAGGGTGGCCCCTCGGTGTCCCAGACAGGACAAAAACGGGGCAGCCACGGCCTTCGCTCCACTCCAGAGCAGATTAGTTAAAGACAGCTCAGCGACAGTTTGCTCTTCAGTGGGGCGCACGCCACGGGTGCCTTCCCCATCAGCCTCTGGTCGCCATTTTGGGCTCTCCGCACCACGCGGATCCTCCATTCCTTGGATTGTCACGCTCTCGTACCAATTATCGTACATGGGGCTCCGCTCTGCGGGGCAGCCACCACACCAGTACAATAAAGATTGCTCAGATGCACCACCACATGTGTACCTGATCTAGGCTGGACTCATGTTGCACTACCTCAGGCTAGGCTCACTCTCTCAGTGTCTGCTGTAACTCCTTCCTCCCAGTCTGTGCTCCCTATGGTAAGTGTCTGGAATGGGCTAGAGTACTCTGGCTCTGCCATGCAGTACTTGGGGCGTCTACCTCTCTTGGTCAGCCTAGCGCAGACCCTCTCCAGGATTCCTGACCACGTTAACAGGCTATCCCTTCTGGCGTCCTACCAACTAGCACTACCTCAAAGTGACTCGGTCAGCTATAGCCCGGCTCCAGACCCCTCACTCCTTTCAGGCCCCTAGGTCGTCCCTGCGAACTGACAATACCCTGTCAGCCCCTGACCACCCCTAGGTCCGTCCCTACGCAGCACAGAGTGGCAGCAGACGCTCTCCCTGTTTCCCAGTGTGCCTAGCTAGAGCCTGTCCTGTTGACAGATCTGATCTCAGCAGCTCGCCTCCAAATGTAACGGTATTTCTGGCCCGGCCTGACCCACCCAATCTCACATTGGCCCCTGTGGTCTAACCGGTCCCCATTACAGTGTGATAGTGTCTGGTGGTGCACCTGTTGGCAACAGGACTCCTGAGTCTCCCGCATGATGGTGTGTGGGGAGGACCCGTCCAGACAGGCAGCTGAGGTAGTGTGCGGAGTCCTACCTAGTTCCAGTGCAGCGCCTCCACCTCATCAGGGTCCCTTCGGTCACTTGGGGATGGTCCTGACGAGGAACTCCTCTGTGGTGCTCCTCTCTGTACATTCACTCCACACATGTACACGAGAGGGTTTGTGATTAAGAGCATCTTTATTGGTTGAGGTGGGCTAACTGCCCCTCGCAGTAGTTTCTCTAGCCACTCATTGTCCCTCAGTGCTTCCCTTTGAAAGGTGTAATTCTCCTTTAATAGGGATTCCCTATCCCAGCCGGGATGTCTTTACCCTGTGCCAGGTCCCTGGACACAGTCTTCCTGTTCAGCTACTATAACATAACTCTCGCAGACTATTCAGAACTCCTACAGAACTCAGGACTCAGATAGAACTAACTATTAGACACAGTGCTGTGCCTTATGTACACTCTGGAAGCTGACACACCTCTGACATCACTAACCATGGAATCAGAGCATGTGACCACTCCCATCCATACACAGGGCACCCCACCAGGGTGTGAGGGCAAACCTCCATAATTACTGCTGGCATGCCCACAACTTACCAGGCCTTACTGTCAGCAGGAGAGATGACTGTAGCCATTTTACATGACCGCTACACACAAATGAAATAAAACATACTTTAATACATAGGATAACTTGGGCAGACTCATAGCTGTAAGGGAAATAGGACTGGGATATCTGGGCTTGAAAATCAGGAGTCACTGGGCAGCCCTGGTGTAATTCAACCCACGTACTGGCAAATCATGCCTGCACGCCAGGGAGAATTAGGAGA
Organism: Ascaphus truei; assembly: GCF_040206685.1. Lineage (NCBI taxonomy): Eukaryota > Metazoa > Chordata > Amphibia > Anura > Ascaphidae > Ascaphus > Ascaphus truei. The sequence goes on from NW_027454042.1 coordinate 17,434, forward strand.
CTACTGATATCTTTGCCCCCCCCAAACTCCTGCAAACAACATGATTGCATTTCTACCCAAATATCTCACCTAAAACTTACATATAGAACGTTTCATGAGTCTTAGGCTCAGGGAACATGAAAAGTGGAAACGAAGCAAAAGGAAAAAGCAGGCACTAATACTCCGGAAAGTAAAAAAAGGTTGAATGAAATCCAGGAGAGCGTGTGCCCATAAAGACTATTTTAATGGAAACCACAAAAAATATACAGCTACATTACGGGGTACACAAACCCCCACCAACGCGGCTCGAATTGCGTTGGTGGGGGTCTGTGTACCCCGTAATGTAGCTGTATTTTTTTTGTGGTTTCCATTAAAATAGTCTTTTTTTATGGGCACACGCTCTCCTGGATTTCATTCAACCTTTTTTTACTTTCCCGAGTATTAGTGCCTGCTTTTTCCTTTTGCTTCGTGTCAAGTCATCCAGAAAAAACAGAAGCACGCCCCCTACTGTGAAAGAAGAAAACTGGACAGCCAAAAGGACATTACCAACTCTAACTGTGAGTTATTTTATCACAAGCACATTCTCCATTCTGACATTATATGCTGGGACACTTTATTGTGTGGCCCCTTACTACAGTGCTCGTGGGGGCCCTAGCCCACTAGTCAGATTACAATGGAGCAGTGATTAATACATGATTGTTCTGTGTCCTATGGATTGGCTATCCCTTATCCATTATCCACTGGGTTTTCATTTCAGGAATCATTATATACATTTATTGAACGTTACAATTTTTGTACTACATATTTTGAGGTTTTTTTTGAGAGCACCACACATTTTTTCCATTTTTCTATGAAAAGTGGAAAGGCAGGGGACACTTTAACGTTCACATGTTATAATGCCGGGCCCCTGGCTTATGGTGCCAGGTAGCTGCCAGGGGCCCACTGTTCCAGTGGTAACCTTTATTGTATAGCCTGGTTACCCCCTTTATCGTATAGCCTGGCACCCCCTTTGGAGGGAAGTATTATGGGAAATGGGGGGGTCCCAGAGTTGAAATGAATGCGGTTCAGCTTGGGGAGACCCTCTGCTTCAATCCTGTTTTAAAAAAAATTTTTTTTATAAAAAGCGAGTGACTTGCTCCTTCAGAATACTGATTTTCATGTTCGGTTAAAGCCTTACTTCACAAATGTAGTAAAGTGCTTTAAAACATTTTTTTGATTTCAACCTTCCTCAGCGATCTCATCTGTCTATCTTAACCTTGTGTCGCCCTGCTCCTTACTTCCCTTCTCCTTTCCCACTCAACCTGTCTTCACCAACCTACTAACACTTCTCTACCTCCTTTGATACCTAACCTACCAAGTCCTACTTCACGTCCCCCTTCACTCCACTTCCAGTCACCACTCCCACTATCTAACTTGCACATTTCTATAGCTTTCTGATTTCCTCACTTCTCCACATTTATTCTTCTTTCTTTCTAGCTCCCTACTTCCTCTCCTCCTTGCTCTCCCCTCTACCACTTCCTTACTACTTGCTGCATCCCTACCCCACTTTAAATTCAAGTCTACTTCCTTACTCCTTCTTATAGTATTGTCTCCTTAAATGTCTCCACTTCGGCTTATTTCCTCTCATCTACTTGCTTTTATCCTCTTACTAACTCCCTCTCTATCACTCACCCTGCCCTTACTCGCTTAATGGTTCTGCCGCTACGGCGCTATACTAATTCCCTTCCCGTATGTCTTTCTATTCTTCCCAGACGCAAAATTCAAAAAGCCCGCGTCGGGCCGGTGAGGTGACTAATCCAGGCCTGCGCGGGTCATCCGGCGCATTCTGGACGCCTTGATGGGCTTACGGCTGTCCTTGGTCTTGCTGGTGACGTCATCTGGTCGCGCCGGTGGGAGCTGGTTCCGCGCCACCTCCAAGATGGCGCCGCTCCTTCCGGGGCACAGCTGTGATGCGTATCCGGGGGGCGGCCATTTTGGAAGACGTCTCTCACCAGTGCGGAGGTGCGTGCGCCCGCTCCTGTTTCCCGCTCACCGCTCTCTTCCTGCTCCTGCGGTTCACTGTGGATTCCCGCCTTCTAGAGCTGCTTCGCCATCTTGTGTCGGGGGCCGCCATCATCAGAAAGGTAGGCCGCAAATTTTCTCACCAGGGATTCAGTTTCAGCGCAGGTTGCTTGATCACTGGACATCTGTAGTTGGGGTGTCGGGGATCACCGCTCTTTCACTCGGGGGTGAGTTTCTTTATTTGGTGACAGCTTCACCGTGGCCGGGGACCAGACCTCAAGTAGGGGGACGAGAACTGGAGGAGAAGCAAAGAAACACAGGTTGCTGAGGCCATGACACCGAGGGATTAGCCTGATACACTACAGGGGTGAACAAAGCCGGGACAGACTCTGGTTATGCATAGTATATGTTAGGTTTTATTCATTCAAGCTCAGGAAGAGCGAGGCAGGAGTGGGGGGGAGTGACCTGCTTCAAAAATCTGCATGGGCCACGCACTAGGGGGGAGGAGGGTGGATCTCCTGGGCCCTAGTGAAGTCCTTTGGGACTGGACGCGGTGGGTGAGTGAACTTCATCCCACGTTTCCTCCGGGCGGTTGGAGAGGAGTCCAGCTTCCCAAAGGCGGTGATCTCGTCAAGGAGGCGACGTCGCCGAGACGACGAGAATTCTACTGTCTTTTGTCTTGTCTAGTGTTTGTTGTGTCCCCCCAGGTGTACTCTCTTGTGTGCTCCCCCTTGTGTATTGCTGTAGGTGGTGAAGTGAGGTATTGCAGTTCGAGAAGAAGAGGAGGTCGGGATTCTGGTCCAGGTGCATCAATCAAGAACAGATATCGGCAGCAAAGTCATCTCATACTTTTAAATGAGTAAGGAACTCAGGCTAGTATCACATAACATTAAGGGGTTTAACAGCCCGGTTAAACGCAGAATCGCCTTCCGAGATTATAAGCGTAAAGGGGCAGAAATTCTGTTTCTGCAAGAAACACACTTCTCTCAAGACAACTACCCCAAATTCCTGGATAAGGACTACCCGACACACTTTTTGTCTTCCGCGAAAGTCAAAAAAAAAGGGGTGGCCATACTAATTCATAAAAGAATACCGTTCGTACCCGATAGGACTTTCAAAGATAAAGAGGGCAGATTCCTCATAGTAAGAGGTGCAATCCAAGGGTTCCCAATTACTCTAGCAACAATATATGCCCCTAATGAGACGGCCCCCGTTTTTTTCTCTACCTTCTTTGGGAAACTCAACAAAGTGGCCAGAGGTAATATCATTGTCGCTGGAGACTTGAACAGGGCACTACGGGAGGACCTTGACAGATGTTCATCCACTAATATTACACACAGATCTGACATACTAACAATTAAAAAAGGGTTACGTGACTGCCAACTACTCGACATCTGGAGGGAACAACACCAGAGACTGAGAGAATACACCTTCTACTCACACCCACATGACACATATAGCAGGATAGATTACTTCCTTGTATCCAACAGAATGGTCCCTGGGGTCTCTCGCACCGAGATCCATGATATTTCATGGTCAGACCATGCATCTATAGAGCTGCGGTGCACACTAATCCCACTAGACAGACCTAGAGCGAACTGGAAACTAAACGAAATCTTGCTGAAAATCCCAGCCCTACAGGTGGAAATTGGGGAAAAGCTCACACAATACTTCGAGGAGAATGAGGGGAGTGTGGCTACGCACTCCAGACTGTGGGAGGCCCATAAGGCTACCCTCAGGGGGGTCATTATGAATCTGGCCGCTAAACGGAAAAGAGAACGGGAGGGAAAAATTTTGAAGCTAGAGGAACAGCTAGCAGAGCTTTCCTCCCTCCACAAAAAAATAAGAATGCCCACACGTTAACTCAAATACTAGCCACTAAAACTAGTCTTAACCTCCTCCTCTCCGCCCAGGCCGAGAAGGAATTGACCTGGTCCAAGCGGAAATTTTATGAAAAAGCTAACAAGCCTGACACACTACTTGCCAATAAGCTAAAAAAACAAGCTTCCAAACTATCACATTCACGCAATTCGAAACCAAGATGGGGACCTTACCTCCATCCCAGCGAACATAGCAGGGGAATTCAAAAAGTATTACGAAATATTATACAATGGAGATAAGGTAACCCATAATCCGAAAACAAAGGAGGATTTACGGACCTTCTTAATAGAGGCACATTTACCCATTTTGAAGAGATGCGAAAGGGAGGCACTCCAGTCGGACTTCACGATGGAGGAACTCTCTGGGGTCATCAAAGCACTAAAACCGGCTAAAGCCCCAGGGCCAGATGGCTTTTCGAACTTATATTACAATAAATATTTAAAAATTCTAGCCCCCCACATGTTAAAGTTATTCAATGAAATCTTAGCAGGGGCCTCATTCCCAGCACAAATGCTCCAAGCCTCAATATCGGTGATCCATAAACCCGGAAAGGACCCGGCAGACTGTAAGAGCTACCGGCCCATTTCACTGATTAACTTGGACCTCAAAATATACTCTAAACTTATAGCCAACAGGGTGGGTAGTGTTCTTCCCGGGTTAATTCACACGGATCAAGTAGGGTTTATCGGAGGTAGACAAGCGGCAGATAACACCAGGAGAATTATTGACCTAATTGATCTGGCCCAAAAAGAAAAAATTCACTCCATGGTGTTAAGTCTGGACGCTGAAAAAGCCTTCGATAGAATAGATTGGCCCTACCTATCGGAAACACTGAGAGCATTTGGCTTTGAGGGACGCCTCCTGCAGGCCATCCTGGCGTTGTATAAAAACCCAACAGCAAGAGTGAGATATCAAGGTTTCCCCTCAGAACAGTTTGAAATCAAAAGCGGAACACGTCAAGGATGCCCGCTGTCGCCACTACTGTTCGCCTTATGTATAGAGCCTTTGGCGGCACACATCAGAAATAACCCAGATATCTCTGGTATCCCTGTGGGAGACCAAATGCACAAAGCCGCTCTATATGCGGACGATGTCATTCTCACAATAGCCAAATCTCTCACATCTCTCCCAAATGTATTCAACATACTGGGCAAATTTAACCAAATTTCGGGATTTAAGATCAATCAGTCTAAATCAGAAGCCCTCAATATTAATCTACCAAAAGAAGTTGAAAAACTGATTGACCTCAATTTTCAGTTCAAATGGCAACCCTCCGCTATCAAATATTTAGGGGTTTATCTCACAAGGGAGTACAAAACTTTATATAAAGCAAATTTCCCCAAGATCATAAAGACGCTGGGGGAGGATCTCCGAACCTGGATGAAGGGGAGCATCTCATGGATTGGGAGGATACATAGCGTGAAAATGAATCTCCTCCCAAAGATGCTATATCTTTTCCAGAGTCTCCCTATCCCTTTGGTGCAGGCGGACATCCTCTCCCTCCAGTCAAAAATTATAAAATTTATTTGGAACGGGAAAAACCCAAGAATTGCTAAAGGAATATTAAAACGTCCCATTCATCCTGCGGAGGGTGAGCGGTGCCTTGCTTGCAGGCCTACTATAAAGCAGCCCAATTAGGGCAGATTTTCCAATGGCACACAGACCCAAGCCTACGGAGATGGGTTGAGTTGGAGAAGAGATGCTGTGCACCAATTGAAATCCGAAATTTAATCTGGCTACCCAGAGAAGGGGTACGCAAGATAAACAATCCGCTGCAGACCATGGTCAATTCATTATAAGTTTGGGAGGCCACGAAATTCAAATGTAATTTGACTACCAAAACATCATTAATGACACCAATAGTGGGCAACCCAGACTTCGCTCCGGACCTGAATAGCAAAAATTTCTTGATATGGACTCAGAAGGGCTTCTCCCGTCTAAAAGATCTGGAGGGCATAACGACCATACAAACATTTGACCAAATTAAATCCTCTAAGAATATCCCAAACAAATTTTTTAGGTACCTTCAGATCAGAGATTTCTACAATAAAACGCCAATTCGACCGGCGCGAACAAATTTTGAGCAGCTGTGTTCCAGAGATACGGACACAAGGGGACTCACATCTAGAATGTACAGGGAAGTGATCTGCCAGAAGTCGCCCATTGACAATAGACTGAGTTACATGAGACACTGGGAATCAGACCTAGGAGAGACTTTAGAGGACGACGAATGGGACAGAATTATACAGGCGGCGGCGAAAAGCTCAATCTGCACCACATTAAAGGAGAACGCATATAAAGTCCTTATGAGGTGGTATTACACTCCGACGCGCTTAGCGAAATTTGTAAAAGGCTACTCCCCTCTCTGCCCTAAACAGTGTGGGGAAGCAGCTGACCTCCGACATATGTTGTGGTCTTGCACTAAGGGGGCCCCTATTTGGGAACAAATCAGAGATTGGATTCAGCGGATTCTCGATTTGGAGATCCCCCTGGACCCGTGGCTGTTCCTATTGGGCATGCGGATCCAGGGTCTGTCAAATGCGTCGCATAAATTAATCGCGCATTTTGCTACAGCCACAAGATGTGAGATCGCAGCATTATGGAAACAGCAGGAGATACCAATTATCCCTAAGATCAAAAACAGGATTTGGCATGTCTGCCGGATGGAACAATTAACGAGTTTAGTTAATGACTCCGGCACAAATGTTCTAAAGGTCTGGGATCCATGGTTGACCCAGGTAGACATCCCAGGAGTGGACGCCACCTCAATCTTGCACTAATTAAACTAGGTGCGTTCTCCTTTAAGGGCAGATTAGACAACACGACTCAGCGACACACAGTTAGCAGACCTTCATGTAGTCATAGAATAGGGAAAAACAAATAAAAGAAAGAAACCTCAGAAGAACCTGTCCCAGTTAAAACCCTTAGCTATTGCCTAAAAGGTTGAACAAGAGATATCTAAAAAACTGCACCAGAGCCTGGCAACCTACCACCTCCCTCCCACCCCTAACCTCTTTCCCTGTCCCCTTGTCAAGTTCGTCTGGTCTTGTTTGTAAAGTGTTAAGTGGATGTGTCTTCGAGGCGTCATTACATGTGTTTAACAAAACTGGAAATGTAATAATGGGCTGTGGAACATTGGCTGTATTTGTACTTTCCAATAAAAATTTAAAGTTGAAAAAACAAACAAACATTTTTTTATATTGCATTGAGTAATGGAAACCCAGGACAGTGTTGGTGCTAGCTAGATATAAACACTCCAGACATGTACCAATCTTTAAACCCTTGGGTATTTAATGTTGGTACAGATAAGAAGCATGGCTTACTCCAACCCGTTTACCCTGTGGTCAAAATATTAGTACAGCTCAACCCCGTTATAGCGCAATCTGCTATAGCGCGATTATTAAGGGTTTCATATTTTTTTTTTTCATTTACAAACCTACTTTACATCCCTATCATTAAAATATATATATATATATATATATATATATATACACACACACACACACACACACACACACACACACACACACACACACACACACACACACACACACACACACACACAGTTAGGTCCGGAAATAATTGGACACTGACAGAATTTTCATAATTTTGGCTCTGTACGCCACCACAATGGATTTGAAATGAAACAACTGAGATGCAATAGAAGTGTAGACTTTCAGCTTTAATTCAAGGGGTTGAACAAAAATATCGTATGAAACGTTTAGGAATTGCAACCATTTTCATACACAGTCCCCTTATTTCAGGGGCTCAAATGTAATTGGACAAATTAACACAATCATAAATAAAATGTTAATTTTTAATACTTTGTCGAGAATCCTTTGCAGGCAATGACTGAAGTCTGGAACGCATGGACATCACCAAACGCTGGGTTTCCTCCTTTGTGATGCTTTGCCAGGCCTTTACTGCAGCTGTCTTCAGTTGTTGTTTGTTCGTGAGTCTTTCTGCATTAAGTTTTGTCTTCAGCAAGTGAAATGCATGCTCGATCGGGTTGAGATCAGGTGATTGACTCGGCCATTGCAGAATATTTCACTTCTTTGCCTTAAAAACATCCTGGGTTTCTTTCGCAGTATGTTTTGGGTCATTGTCCATCTGTAAAGTGAAGCGCCGTCCAATCAACTTCACTGAATTTGGCTGAATCTGAGCAGACAATATATCCCTATACACTTCAGAATTCATCCGGCTGCTTCTGTCTTCGTTCACATCATCAAAAACCACTAGTGACCCAGTGCCATTGTAAACCATGCATGCCCATGCCATCACTGCCTCCACCGTGTTTTTCAGATGATGTGGTACACAGCAACTCTCTTTTTTAGATGTCCTCATTACACAGACTAATGGGGAGTTACATACTGATCTTTTTAGAAAGGATACATACAGAAATGCCATTTTAAGGGCAGATAACCATCATCCTCCTTCTCTTATTGATGCATTACCTTTTTCACAGAAAGTCCGGGTCTGCAAAATCACGAGCAGGAAGGATAATATTGAACCAGCTATTGGAGAACTACGTAGTAGATTCCTGGCTAGGGGATATCCTCCTGCTGTGTTAGACCGGGCACTGGATAAAGAGGTAAGTGCTACCAAAAATAAGAAGGAGGACAGGCTTGTATTTACCACTACGTACAGTCATAAGCGAAGCAGAGGAAAAGACCTCCCAGCCCGACGCTACAAGCCTGGTAGACAGCGTGTATCACGCGCAGGCTGTATTAACCCCCAGCACATCGGAGACCAACCATGTAGGAATAAGCACTGTAGCTGTGATGAATCCTTGATCACATTGAACGGGAAAACACTGGACACGATGGGCCCTTGGTCCCTCTAAGGATTCATTTTGCTGGGGGTTAATACAGCATGCGCGTGATACACGCTATCTACCAGGATTGTAACATTGGGCTGGGAGGTCTTTTCCTCTGCTTCGCATATTGCTGGTTTGGCCACGGCTGCTCAGCCTGGAATTAAGACTTTCATTATTGACATTATAAGAAGAGGCTTATACCCCGTGAATATGTATGTAATCACTTCATTGGTGATTTGAGAACTGGAGTGCTATCGTTATTTTTTTTTCTAACCATTTATTTATTTATTTTTTGTGGCATCTATTTATTCACATTTTTTCTTTCTGTGGAACATTTTTTTTTATTTCTCTGGAGTGAGTATTCGTGCTATTCCTATCCTGTGTGTTTTTTATTATGGAAGATTATGTAGAAGTGGAGGATGAGGAAGGGGTTACTGATACCTATGCCTTTAACTGTGGAGACACTCACCGTCAGAGGAGGGCAGAGTCAGTTTTTGATGAAGGTGCTAATTTCATCTGTGAAGAGCCTGCTGACTTAATTACCCACTTCCTTACATTGGAAAAACTGTTATCACAGGACATTAGGTATTGGTGGGACATTACCACTCTTGAGAACTATGCTAGAGTTAAAAGGATTCCGTGAGGCTTACGCTTGAAAAAGGTACCGTCCTTTGGCTTTATTAATAAAGATTTTGAGAATGACTGGAAAGCCATATTAGATCATTGCTCATTTAAGCTAATCAAATTGATCATTAGGTATAAGCTAAATTAAAAAAAAGAAAGTGAGAGCCAATGTGAAAGTCCTACAGGATAAATTGAAAGGTTGCAGAAAAATGGAGAATTTTATTAAATATGACCAAACACTTTTAAGCAACGTGGGTGCTATGGAAAAGTCTCTAATGATTAAGAAACAACAAAAGTTTGATAGGGACAAGATAGACTATGAGAAGCAGCAAGTTTATATATGGCAACGCTACACTACAAACGCACAAAAGCCACAACCAAAATCTGGTTCTAAATATCAGAATAATAAAAAACAAGGTGACTCCAAGAACCCGAATAAATCCATCCTAAAACGCCATGGAAACGCTTCCAGTTTTGAGTCAGATGGTTCTGACTATGAGAGTCGTTCACTAGGCGTTTCCTTTTGTGATGATGATGATAATTGGCGAGTTAGATCTACCTCCCCTGAAACCGACTCTTCACAAAAATCTGTTATGATGCCCTCTCGGAAAGAAGATAAACCTTCATACTCCTTGTTTCAAAAGGAGTCAAAAAACGAAAGAGGACAAGGAGATCATCAAAGAAGAGAAGGGGGGAGGGGGATCCGGGGGATCGAGCAAAAGAAAGAAATATGCATAGGAGAAGTTGTGGATAATGTTATCAACATTTCACATAAGACTCTTACAGATGACCAGATTGCGGTTCTAAATAGAGGTTTAAATTTTGCCCCATACCAAGATTTTAATTTATTCAATACCATCATTGATCTCCAAAAATTAATTCGCAAATTGTCTCTTAAAAAATATTTTAATAGAAAAAAGGGACAACAGAGGTTCCACTATATTCCACTGATAGAGGTCTAGCTGAGAATGTTGATGGTATTGATGTTTCAATGGAGAATTTGGATTTGCATTCATTTCGTGAACAATGTGCTTTATCAGATCTTAGAGATCTTTATGATGAACAAAATCAGGATTTGGAGCCTGAGATCCCTTCCTCATTCAGCTTCTTTGGGCAATTACACTTAGGTCTTAAGAAGAAATCAACCTTTTGCCCTCATATTTTTAACAATCATAATATTAAGACCTTTGAGAAGCTGGTTGAGAGGGATCTCAGGTTATTGGCTAGGGGTATTGTACCCCGGGGGGTTCCCTCTTTAAATAAAACGAATCTGTCAGATATTGACTTCCAGGAGATGATTGCCCTCAGGGAAGATAGGTCTATTACAATCAAAAAGGCTGATAAGGGAGGGGCCATTGTGGTGCCCTCTTCTTCAGATTATCAGGCAGAGGCACTTAGATTACTTGAGGATGTTGAATCTTATACAAAATTGACATGATCCCACATGTGAGTTTTTACACCTTTTGAAAGAGATTCTTGAAGAAGGAAAGGCCCTATTTGTACTTAACACAAAGGAATATGAGTTTCTCTACAATGCCTCACCTATTGTGCCCATCTTCCACCATCTCCCAAAGATCCATAAGTCACTTGTCCGCCCTCCTGGGCGGCCCATTGTGGCCAGTATTGGATCTTTGGGAGATGGGTTATCACGCTACATTGATGGGTTTTTACAGCCACTGGTAAAAAATCTGCCTTCTTTTCTGAGAGATTCTATGGATCTTTTATCCGCTATAAAAAATGTTATGATAGAAAAAATTAAACTAAACATATACTAAGCGCTTAACCTATTAGCCTAACTTAACAATACACGATAATGATGGATAAGTGCTCTAAATGTTGGAATTCCCTTACAAAGATACAACAATAAACTAGTGAATTCTACAGACTAATATAACAAACTGAGAAGACGGCTGCCTAAGGATTGAAAAACCACAAACCTATCCACAAGGTAAGTACAACAATAGCTTAAAAACAAAAATAAAACAAACAATGAAAGAAAACAGAAATAGTCCTTGGCGCACTATCTGGTATATAAACCTGCAGAAAAATGAAGTCCAAAGATCTTGGTAGTGAGGATTGTTGGTCCGGAATCCAATCGTACTCAAAGTCCTCTGAGGTGGTGGAATCAGATTTGTGCGAATGATGCTTTAATGCATGCCAGACCAATATGATTGGGTTCAAAGCAGGATCTTAATGAATGTTGCAGATGTGTTTTGGGGTCAATGTCTTGGAAGGACTGGTGACCACTCCAGATGTGAAGTATTCAGAAATGTTACGTTCTTCCCTCTGAGCAATAATGACCTTCTGTATGTAGACTCTCTAATATGAGGGAAAAGCCTTAATGGACTGGTCATGCACAGCTGCATCTAAAGACTTAGTAAACAATTATTTGGAAGTCTGACTCCTCCTCCCTGTCAGACAGACAGGGATGCCCTTTATCTCCCCTCCTGTTCGCCCTATGTATTGAACCCCTCGCGGCACGAATTCGAGATAGCCCGGATATCTCAGGGTTAAACGTTTACTCCCAATCACATAAAGCGGCCCTGTATGCTGATGATATCCTATTAATCATCTCCAAACCCCTTACGTCATTACCTAACCTGTTTGACCTACTAGATAAATTCTCCAAGGTCTCAGGTTTCAAGATTAACCAATCCAAATCTGAAGCTCTGAATATCAACCTCCCTAGACATACAGAGAAATTACTGAAACTAAATTTCAATTTTAACTGGCAAAAGAACTCGATAAAATATCTGGGGACCTATATCACCAAAGATGCAAAAAGCATCTATAAAGCAAATTATCCCAAACTGATCTGGACTCTAAAACAAGACCTAATCAGATGGTCTTCCAAGAAGATTTCTTGGATTGGAAGGATTCACAGCGTTAAGATGAATCTACTTCCCCGTATCCTATACCTCTTCCAGACACTACCTGTGCCACTCAAACTGAAGGACATACTCTCACTTCAGTCTGGAATATCTAATTTTATCTGGGGAGGTAAAAAACCGAGAGTAAATAAATTATCTATGAAGAGACCTACCTTAGCGGGTGGCCTAGCAGTACCCTGCCTGTTGTCATATTTTAAAGCGGCTCAATTAAGCCAGGTCATACAATGGCATTCCGACCCCAAATTAAAAAGATGGGTAGAGCTCGAACATGCGGCTTGCTCCCCTTTAGAGCTTAACAATTTGATTTGGCTACCTAAAACATCAAGGAAAAACACTATTCTACCGCTTACCTCAATGACTAACTCCTTATCTGTTTGGGAAGCATCAAAATTAAAAAACTCACTTACTTCAGCAAATTCCCTGATGTCACCCATTTGGAATAATCCTAGCTTTGCACCGGGTCTTATTGGTCATAATCACTCAATTTGGAAACAAAAAAGCTATACTAGACTCAAAGATCTGGAGGGTCATGATCTAAAATGTAAATCTTTTGACCATCTCAGACTAGAAAAAGACATTCCCCACGCTGAATTCCATAAATACCTCCAGCTCAGATCATTTTATAATAAATTTGCCCCATACCCCCCATTAACGAATTTTGAAAAGCTCTGTCGGGCAGAAACCGACACTAAGGGACTCATATCTACGATATACAGAGAGGTAGTCGAGCCTGCAATCTCAAAGCACCAATCACCTACATTTCGTACCCAATGGGAAAGAGACCTAGGGGAGACCCTAGACGACGAAGAGTGGAATGCTATATTCCTAGGAGCCGCAAAAAGTTCTATATGCACCACACTGAAGGAGAACGCATATAAAGTTCTTATGAGATGGTACCTCACCCCACTCAAATTATCTAAGTTTGTACCAGGGTCCTCCCCATTGTGCCCTAAACAGTGTGGAGGAACAGCTGACCTGTTACATATGCTGTGGTCTTGCCCGCTGATATACCCACTATGGGAAAAGATCAGAAATTGGATTCAGAGAATATTTGATCTCACTATTCCCCCAGACCCGTGGCTGTTTCTCATGAACAGACCCCTAAAGGGCCTATCAAAATCACACAATAAACTAATTGCACATTTTGCTCTAGCTACGCGGTGCGAGATCGCAGCACTATGGAAACGCCCCGATATTCCAATTATCCCAAAAATTCGGAATCGTATTTGGTTTATCTGCCAGATGGAAAAGTTAACGAGCTTAGTTAATGACACTGGCGACAATTATCTAAAAGTTTGGGCCCCCTGGCTTGCCCAAACAGACATCCCTGGGGTGGAGCGTAACACAATTTGGCTATAATAGTAATAAATGCGTTCTCCTTTGGGGACATAAGAACCTACCCCACACCTAGAACCTTATACTCCTTACGCCCAATCACTTATTCTACCGAAAGGCCTCACTAGTTGATACATAGTCCTCACGCTGTCCAGGTGTTCCCCGGAGGCAGATGTATTATTATCCTTGGATACACCTTCCCTCTCTCCTCTCCCCCCACCCCCTCCTTTACCTCCTCCCCCCCCACCCCCCTTTTTTTTTTTTTTTTTTTTTTTTAACTATTATTTACCCCAGTACCTTACACATGACGATTCCCACTCACGTGGTTAAGTAGGGCTCGAAAAACTACGTGAGTTTATTATGCTTTTGTTATTGTATATGATATGCTAAATATGCACCTGATGTCTTTTTTTTTATGTATATCATGCATTTATGTATAATAAAATACAAGTTATAAAAAAAAAAAATCAGATTGAAGTATGTGTTCAAGGTCAGAGAGGCGAGGGCTGCGTGCATATAGGATCAGATCCAAGGCCTCTCACAATAACCTGTTAGGAATATTATTTTCTCATCTATCCGACATAAGTATAAAATATACTCTACCAAGACCCCTAATACAGAGTTACCCACCTTATACGGGAGCAGCTGCCAGACGAGTACAGTAAATGTATCTTATTTCTTTTACCACTGGAGGGCAGCGTGGAGTTGCAAGGAGTGGCGCCCGTAAGGACGACGTGCCAGTTAGGCGGAAGGAGACGCGCACACACTTTTATGTGAAACGGATATTTTTGGGGAGGGATTTAGTAGTCTGAGTGAGAAAATTGATATTTTGTCACAATGGAAAAATGGAAAAATTAACCATTTAAATATGCACAGATTTTATCCCACGTTTGGAAATTAGGGATGTTGCCTAAAAGTCTGAGAATGCATTAAGTGCCACCCACGGGCTTTAATGAAGCAGCATTTGTGGGATAAAGGGAACAGCATCCTGTATAAAGGTATTTTGGGCTCGATATAAATAATTGAAGCCAAAAACTAATATTAAGTAAATTGAGAATGGAAAAATATTCAGCACAAACGTACAGAATGTGATATTCTGAGAGATCTTACAGATGTTATCAAATCCCACAATGAATATATAGAAAATGTCTGTATAGAACGAGTCAAACAAGAATATGCCAATAAAACGTTTAATTGGGAGATACAGGGGCCACAATTCAGGTCAGTTAGCTGGAAGAAGGGAAGCCGGTCAGCCAGAAGAGCAGGTCCTCCGGTCAGCCAGAAGAGCAGGTCAGCCGGTCAGCTCTGAGATCAGCATTACTTATATCCCCTAAACGTTGTCCCCTGCATGTAATGCGCAGAACAGCCTGCACTGCATATACTGTACATGAGATACTTAACCCTTTCTTTTCGCTCGACTCTAATCTGAATGATTTGCTAATTGGTTTGTAATTAGAGAGATATTTGTAGCAGAATCCCATGTATGTTCTTTTTACCTTTTTAGATACCGTTTTGTGTAATAAAAGATATGAGATCAGAGGGGCTTCCTGTTTGCACTCGTGTTTTGGCAGAAGTGTATATGTGACCCTATAAATCTCCCTCACACCCGGCTTGGCAGCGTGACACTAGTGCAATGACCTGGGGAAGAATCACTGAGCTGTTAGCAATAGATACAACGGATAGAAAAGACACTACACATAGGTTGGATTAAAGAGAGTATTTTATTGAAATAATGAATCTCTTTGCTGGTAGGGGCCTGCAGCACATTGCAGAGCAATATAGTAACACGCAGAGCAATGCACTGCAGGCCCCTCCGGCAGCAAAGGAGTGAAGACCAATGCAGGGTGTATAAAGATCTCACTGATAATTCATGCACAAAGGGCAATTTGTTGCTGTGATCCAGAGGAAGGCGAAACATAACCCCTGCTGTGCAATGGGGGAAAAAAATTCCTTCCTGACCCCATTAAATGGCGATCGGAGGGTCCCTGGATCACTGCGCAGTGAGATCAGATGGAGCAGCACAGATCAGCGTTGTTATACACAGGGGCACACTCAGTATATAGAGATGTGGGTGATGGGGCCCTTGTGCCCCTGTGTATAACTCACCTGCTCCCCCATCCCCCTGCATATCTATCCCATTCACCCCTTTTCCTCCCGCATACCTCGCAGGGCCGGCCGGCCATTAGGCGGTCGCCTAGCGCGCAAAGGTCCTAGGGGCGCATTAATAATCATTATTATTTTTTTTCTTATTATTTCTAATTTATTTATCTTTTTTTTAAAATTATTATTCTTTTTTTTTATCCAGTATTTTGGCGCCCTTTTGTTTTTATTTTGCGTCGCGCTGGGGTGCGGTCGCACCCCCTGCAGTCCCGATAGCTACGCCACTGTTTATTTTATTATTTTATTTATCTTGTTATTTTTTATACAACTGGGGCACAAATTGTAAGTTTCGCCTCGGGCGCATGAAACCCGTGCTCCGGCCCTGCTCCTTGTTCTCTCTCACCCTCTCACGCCCAATATCCCTATCTCCCTCTAGTACCTGCCCCTCCCGCAGCCTTCCTGATCTTATCTGCCTCTCCTGCGGTCAAACCAACTTCTCAGGGCCCCTAGAATACCCCTGTATCTACGCCCTGGCTCCTCTGCTACCTGCTCCCGGCTTCTTCTCCGCCTAAAAAAGGTGAAGCAGCAGATCTGTCCGCACCTCTCGTATTCTCCTACCTGCTCCTGGGGTCTTCTCCTCCGCCTAAAAAAGGTGAAGCAGCAGATCCGGCCACACCTGTCGTATGCTCCTTGGTCATCGTACACCACGTCTGCCTCCTCGGCCGCCTTGTAGCCCACCTCATTGTTCCACTTGACGCCCGCTTTTTCGTATGCCTCGTCGTCCGCCTCGTAGCCCGCCTCGTCGTCTGGTGGCACAAAGGGCACCACCTTCGTGCGTGTCCTGACCTGCAGGAGACATGAAGTGTTTGTAACCAGGGACAGTGATACTCTGTATCGCAAGAGCTCCTGTGCCACTTATACCCCCTCCGCAATACCACGTTATACCGCCCTCCACAGGGCAAATACCCGTTATACCCACCTCCCCAGGCCCAGTACCCAGTTATACAACCCTCCCAAGGCCCAGTACCCTGTTATACACCCCTCCCAAGGCCCAGTACCCTGTTATACGCCCCTCCCCAGGCCCAGTACCCTGTTATACACCCCTCCCCAGGCCCAGTACCCTGTTATACACCCCTCCCAAGGCCCAGTACCCTGTTATACACCCCTCCCCAGGCCCAGTACCTGTTATACCCACCTCACCAGGCCCAGTACCCGTTATACCCACCTCACCAGGCCCAGTACCCATTATGTACCCCTTCCCAGAAGGTCATATTTCTATTTATCAAAAATACATTGAGTAACCTCTGGTTTTCAGGCATGTCCTAGGGGAGTTATCACAGAGACACAGAAACGTCGCTGAGTTTGGTGAGTAACTCCCTTAACCTCTCAGCAGTTGAATTCCCCATTAGGCGCTTAACACGTTAAAAACAAGCGTTGCTATTTCTCTGCATGAAGTTGCAGGTAATTGGAAGAGTTACACAGTGACGGCTATTTCATCACTCACCTTCTTCTCCCGAAACGGTCTTTTCTGTCTTATTTCCGGCTTCACATCGGATATCCATATCCATTCTTGGCCTCTGATCTGTATGCAAGACAATGCTTTAAGACAGGGTTGCGCAACCTTTTTCCCTGCTCCCCCCTCCCCCCCTTGTCTCCGACGTTCTGATGTAACGACGTCATGTGATATCACGTTGCTATGGCAATGCCACATCATGTGACGCCACGTTGCTGTCGCCAGAAGCCGCCGGAGACAAGGAAAGGGAACTTACAGAGGACTTGCGCGCGATTTCCGGCATTTAATTTAAATGCTGTGGGGAAGAGCGAGGGGCCACTGTAAGCGCCGAGCCCCTCCTCCCAAGAAAATGTCGCGCCCCTCGATTTGCACACCCCTGCTTTAAGAGATATTCTGGGACCCTCCAACTCCTCCATCGGACCCTTCCTCATACTCATATTGACTGACCTTGCAGTGCTCTGCCCTGACTTGCACTGACCTGCTATGATGCCTCTCAAAATACCATGCTAACTCATTCTGAACATACATGTGTCCTTTCTACATGTTACTCAGCTTGTATGGGCCACAGACAGCTTTCCCGGGGTCCAGGACTAGTTTCCACCGGGGACCCTCACCCATGGGTCGGCGACCTTGCGAGAACCCACCCCCCCCCCAACCTGTTTTCTCTTGCACTGCCATAGACTACAACATTTCGGCCTGCTGGTCTTTTTCAGGTAAAGTGGCTAAACCCACTAAATCCAGCAAAGAAAGGCCAGCAGCCAAAACATTGTAGTCTGTGGCACAATAAATTATCTTTTTTTATTCAAATCTGTGTGCCCTTTTCCATCAATCTTATTGTATACATTGGACGAAATGCCGGTCTTCCCTGAGACTAAGGGGCACTGGTAAAAGTATCACTAATTGTTTTTTTTGGTATGCAGCAAATCCCCATCATTTTTGCGTTCTCTTGCTCTGCCCCAATCTGACACACCACCTTGCTCTCTCACCCCCCTCTTACACTCCCCCATCACCCTTTCCTTCCCCAAAGGTTGTCCTTTAATCAGATCTTACCCAAATTGTCTCCATCTCCCTTGGAAATGTTCTGTCTTTAAGCTGTGTGGCTCCTCTTGATCCGAACTTTCTTAGCTGACCCCTTTAGGTTTCGGCTCCGAGGGTCTAAAAAATAAGCGACTCCGAAAAGATGTGAAATATGCACAAGGGTCCTAAAATATTTATCTAATGGGGCTCTGAGGGGGAGACTTAAATACTAGTTAATATAATCTATTTAACTAACAAATATGATCTATTAAACTAAGAAATATAATGTATCAAACTAAATAAATATCTATTAAACTAATAAATAGAATCTATTGTACTAAGAAATATAATCTATTCAACTAAATAAATATAATCTATTTAAAAACAATACAATAAAAAGCTGGAGAAATGATACGTCAACCAAGCCACAGATTTGATGCCAATGAGCGTTGAACTCCTTGCAGATCCACCGTCAGCTGGTTGTGGCAGAAAGTGGTGACATGCAGTAGAACAGAGTGGTTGAGCTGTAACCACGGCAGTCAGGTCAGAAATCAACACAATATTTTTTGAAATTTAGAATGAGAATGTTCAATATGTCACATTCTGGGCTCAGACCCTGAGCCCTGTCACATGTTAGCAGCTTGTGATAATAGAAGATATCCATATACTGGGATGTGATAAGAGACATGAAGGTCATTTTATACTGGGTCCCATAACCTGCTTTATATGAAGTATCATTTTACACTAATTAGTAGAGATGCTACATTTTGAAAAATAGCGCTTTTGGCGACATTGTTCATTTTCTCTACAAATGATAAATGAAAAAGTTGGATAAAACGTTATATGTGTGTGTGCGCGTGCAATATATATATATATATACACATATACATACATACACATATAGTATGTTTATATATATATATCATACTATATGTATATATATTGTCTGTTTTATACACACATACACGTGTGTGTATATGTATGTGTGTGTGTGTGTGTATATATGTGTGTGCGTGTGTATATATAGGGTATAACCCAGAGGTGCGCAAAGTGGAGGGCGGGAGATTTTTCGGGGGGGGGGGGAGGCGCACGGGCGGTTGCAGAGGCCCCGCGCACTTCCTCGAGGCATTAAAATTAAATGCCGGGGGATCGCGTGAGGCCTCTGCAATGCTATTACTTACCTTGACTCTGCCGGCGTCACTCGTGTCCATGGCAACGCGGTGTTAAATTACGCCGCGGGGTCATGTGACGTCACCCTCGTCAAATGCCGCTGCCGGTCACGTGACGCCGCATCAAGGTAAAGGAGGGGGTGGGGGCGCGAGCTCCCCTGGTATAACCAATAAATAATATAGCTGATATAGCAATTTGGTTGTGGCTAGAGAAAGATTATAGTGGCAGTGAGAATTAGTGGCCAGAATTAATAACTAAAAAGTAGCTGTAATAAAATAATAATAAACACTATGCCTAAACACAATAACAGTCCAGAAACTTAGCTCTAATAGCTATGTTATAACTCAATCATAAAAGGATCCAATTCGGGCATCCTCTGGAGTCCTGGCAGCTCTCTTCGGGGAAACAACCACCTCCTCGATAGATACCTAAACAAAAAAAAAGAAGAGAAAGCGCCCGCTCCATGTGTAAATTCGGTTTAACAATTTCATTTCCTGGACAAGATAAAAATAACAAACTCACAAACATCCGTTTGGTAAAAGCGTTGTATGAGACAGGCTCGTGCTCCGTGGTAATCCGGTGGTCAATCCGGTGGTCAATCCGCAGCTCCAGACTTTGGACGATGACCGGGAAACTCGATAGGCTGCGCCCCTTGCAGTGTGGTCCTCCGGCAATCTGTAGTATGCAGTTGTGATTCCACTCTGTAATTCCGGTGTCTCGCCTTGTTCGCGTACCAACTTCCCTTCCGGCGTCAAGACGGATAGTGTGGCAATAGCAACGAGAAGAATGTACCTACGTGTTTCTTCAGCACACGGCTGATTTCATCAGAGGATAATGCTACAACTCAGTCGTAATGGTTTTATAGTCCTACAGTCCAATTGGTAATGGCATAATAGATCACATATGTTACTGATTTTAGATAATAATAGATTCTTGTATGACACACACACACGAACACATATACATATATATATATATATATATACATATATATATATATATGTATATATATATACATACACACATATATATATTTACACACACATACATATATTTACACACACATATATATATATATATATATATATATATATATATATATATATATATATATATATATATATATATATATATGAAACCAGGTGTCCCACCAAGGAGACAAAAAACAGCACTCAAGGTATATGTGTAGAGGTATAAGTACCGTGTTAGCCGAGCTTCAATAATCATAAAATAATAAAAAAATAATATCATCTATTTATTTTTTGATTTTATATATATATATATATATATATATATATATATATATATATATATATATATATATAACAGCAGGCACTTCAAAGGCTCCAAATAAATAAGTGCTTGTTCAACAAAAATTACAGGAAACCAGGTGTCCCACCAAGGAGACAAAAAAACAGCACTCAAGGTATATTGCAAAAGTGTATTTGAAAAAAAGCAGGCACATATAAATCCAACGTTTCGGTCCTGTATTGGACCTTCCTCAGGGGCGTGAGGAAGGTCCTATACAGGACCGAAACGTTGGATTTATATGTGCCTGCTTTTTTTCAAATACACTTTTGCAATATACCTTGAGTGCTGTTTTTTGTCTCCTTGGTGGGACACCTGGTTTCATATATATATATATATACAGTGTTCGACAAACCTATACATTTGCTCGCCCCGGGCGAGTGGATTTAACCCCCGGGCGAGTAAATATTGGCCCAAGCAGCACACGTTTGGTACTAGGTGGCGAGTAGATTTTTTTGTGTGGCGAGTAGATTTTTTGGTGATTTGTCAACCACTGTATATATATATATATATATATATATATATATATATATATATATATATATATATATATATATATACAAATACAACTGTATGCTCATCTACATGTCTTAGGCAGGTCTGCAACCCCGCCTTTCCCCATTATCACCCAGCATACAGCACTTCCACTGCAGCAAGGGATTCTGGGAAATGACATGCAAATGAGCACACAGTGTCACTTTTTGCCTCAAAAACCATTTTTAACATGGTTCCCTATAGGCTTAAGCTTGCTGCATGGTCACAGCTTTGAGCACAGCCAGGGTTAAGGTGCATACCCAGAAAACCACCCACAGACAGCTGTTTCGACCTTAATGGGTCTCATCAGTGTGGGGTTGATTTAACTGGGTATGCAAAGAGGCTATGGGATAGGCTATACCATAATACTGAGTTAAGTTATGGTGAGTAAAAAAAGTGACAAAAACCCTCCACAGGAAAGCAAATATGCAAATACAACTGTATGCTCATCTGCATGTCTTAGGCAGGTCTGCAACCCCTCCTTTCCCCATTATCACCAGCATACAGCACTTCCACTGCAGCAAGGGATTCTGGGAAATGACATGCAAAAAAAAAAAATATATATATATATAAATATATATATATAATCTTCTTCTCTCTGAAGAAGACCGTTTTAGTCGGAACGCGTTGGAGTGAGAGTCTGTGGAGTGGGACCCCTACCCTTTTCCATGACAGGAGGCCTTGGCTATCTGTAAATTGGCCTTTCACACCTACGCTTTAATGGTGATGTATTTACATCTTTAATACTCGAGCATTTATTGCCTCCATTTCTGCAATTACTATTTTACAACAACAGCTATCTCCTTACGTTATGTGCACAAATCTGCAGTGTGTGTAGAGGTATATGTGCATGCTTGGATCAGAGCTGCTTGTGTGGAGAGGTATATGAGCATGCTTGGATCAGAGCTGCTTGTGTGTAGAGGTATATGTGCATGCTTGGATCAGAGCTGCTTGTGTGTAGAGGTATATGTGCATGCTTGGATCAGAGCTGCTTGTGTGGAGAGGTATATGTGCATGCTTGGATCAGAGCTGCTTGTGTGTAGAGGTATATGTGCATGCTTGGATCAGAGCTGCTTGTGTGTAGAGGTATATGTGCATGCTTGGATCAGAGCTGCTTGTGTGTAGAGGTATATGTGCATGATTGGATCAGAGCTGCTTGTGTGTAGAGGTATATGTGCATGCTTGGATCAGAGCTGCTTGTGTGGAGAGGTATATGTGCATGCTTGGATCAGAGCTGCTTGTGTGTGTAGAGGTATATGTGCATGCTTGGATCAGAGCTGCTTGTGTGTAGAGGTATATGTGCATGCTTGGATCAGAGCTGCTTGTGTGTAGAGGTATATGTGTATGCTTGGATCAGAGCTGCTTGTGTGTAGAGGTATATGTGCATGCTTGGATCAGAGCTGCTTGTGTGGAGAGGTATATGTGCATGCTTGGATCAGAGCTGCTTGTGTGTAGAGGTATATGTGCATGCTTGGATCAGAGCTGCTTGTGTGTAGAGGTATATGCGCATGCTTGGATCAGAGCTGCTTGTGTGGAGAGGTATATGTGCATGATTGGATCAGAGCTGCTTGTGTGTAGAGGTATATGCGCATGCTTGGATCAGAGCTGCTTGTGTGTAGAGGTATATGTGCATGATTGGATCAGAGCTGCTTGTGTGGAGAGGTATATGTGCATGCTTGGATCAGAGCTGGAGTGTGTGTAGAGGTATATGTGCATGCTTGGATCAGAGCTGCTTGTGTGTAGAGGTATATGTGCATGCTTGGATCAGAGCTGCTTGTGTGTAGAGGTATATGTGCATGCTTGGATCAGAGCTGCTTGTGTGGAGAGGTATATGTGCATGCTTGGATCAGAGCTGCTTGTGTGTAGAGGTATATGTGCATGCTTGGATCAGAGCTGCTTGTGTGTAGAGGTATATGTGCATGATTGGATCAGAGCTGCTTGTGTGGAGAGGTATATGTGCATGCGTGGATCAGAGCTGCAGTGTGTGTAGAGGTATATGTGCATGCTTGGATCAGAGCTGCAGTGTGTGGAGAGGTATATGTGCATGCTTGGATCAGAGCTGCTTGTGTGGAGAGGTATATGTGCATGCTTGGATCAGAGCTGCTTGTGTGTAGAGGTATATGTGCATGCTTGGATCAGAGCTGCTTGTGTGTAGAGGTATATGTGCATGCTTGGATCAGAGTTGCAGTGTGTGTAGAGGTATATGTGCATGCTTGGATCAGAGCTGCTTGTGTGTAGAGGTATATGGGCTTGCTTGGATCAGAGCAACTTGTGTGTAGAGGTAGATGTGCATGCTTGGATCAGAGCATCTTGTGTGTAGAGGTATATGTGCATGCTTGGATCAGAGCTGCAGTGTGTGTAGAGGTATATGTGCATGCTTGGATCAGAGCTGCTTGTGTGTAGAGGTATATGTGCATGCTTGGATCAGAGCTGCTTGTGTGTAGAGGTATATGTGCATGCTTGGATCAGAGCTGCTTGTGTGTAGAGGTATATGTGCATGCTTGGATCAGAGCTGCTTGTGTGGAGAGGTATATGTGCATGCTTGGATCAGAGCTGCTTGTGTGTAGAGGTATATGTGCATGCTTGGATCAGAGCTGCTTGTGTGTGTAGAGGTATATGTGCATGCTTGGATCAGAGCTGCTTGTGTGTAGAGGTATATGTGCATGCTTGGATCAGAGCTGCTTGTGCTGGTGATTACTTTTGCTGTTCTTTGCCTCACGGAATACATGTTTGGTAGATGTGAGTCCCCCTCCTCTTTTATCAATTTTTCTTCCCTTGTTTTTAACCCACAGTAATACATTTGTATTGTTATCACTTTCTTGGCATGCCCGTGTGCTTCTTCATAAGGATGCTTTTTTCGTTGTAATACATATCCATTATCCTTTAGCACCACTGTCCATTGTTATTATATCATAAATCAAGACAGTTTCTGGGCAACAGTGACGCACTGTGTTGATGCGGTATACTTTGTGTCACATATATATATATATATATATATATATATATATAATCAAAAAATAAATAGACTATACCGTTCTGTGGCTAACGAAATGCTTTTATTTGTGCGAGCTTTCGAGATACGCTGATCTCTTCTTCTGGCGGTGTTACAATGAATGAAGCAAGCAAAGGGTATACTTAAAAACAGTGTCTCTTGGAATGTTATCTGTGCTTGTCTCTTCTCCCCCCCCCTTGTGTGAATGTGATTTATGGCTAGAGGTGTTAAATGGTTCCTGAAAGTTAGTGATGTAAGAGTGTGTGTGTGTGTGTGTGTATCTGTGTGAATATAAATGAATGGAGAGCCCACAGTTTATACAGTGCTTTACAAAAGGTGTGTGTGTGGAGTGGGAGTTAATATAAATTGTGTGGGTAGGTGTGGAAATGTGAGAGATTGTAGCAAAACTAAAAGTGTGTGTAGATACTATGTGGTCCCTATTGGTGTATAGGGATGGAAAAACAAGGAGTATTTGTATGTGTAAGAGACAGCTGTGTGTGCATACATATAGCACAGTATGTACAGACATGGCCTTTAGCGCTCATGGGAAGAGAGTTCACTTGTGTCAGTAATGACTCATAAAATTTCGATCTCTGTTTAGGCCACCGCTAAGTGTCCCGAACAGTTGCATATATTTCTATTCGTGCAACCATCTCTATTTCGGTGTTTTAAGATTAACTTTGAGTATGGCAACCCCCAGATCGTCCATCTTATGGACAGAGTCAGAGAAATGTTCGCCGACAGGACTGTCTCTTGTTCCGCGTGTGATGCTGTGCGATGCAGGTTCATTCTCTTGTTTAGCCCCTGCCCCGTCTCACCTATGTAGTAGCAGCCCCCTGGACATTTCATGCACATGATGAGGAACACGACATTGCTGGAGGAACAGGTGAACCTTCCTCTGATTTTGTATTCCCGATTCCGATTTGTATTGTGTCCGCTGTGTCGAGTATTGCGCAGGTTTTGCATCTTGCGTCCTGGCCTGGCATATATATAATTATATATATATATATTCCACAGAAGCAGCCGGCACTCCAGTTGCATGTAGAAAAAATTGGGTGCTTGTCCCATAAAGCAATAATAAACCACACGATTCCGTTTGAAGCACGAGATCAGGAGACAGCACTCTGGTAAGTTTGATCACAAGTTTTTGTACTGAAAAAGACACATAAACCGACGTGTCACGACAGGTCACTCTGCGCGTATTCTGACAGGCCGAGATGGCGTTTGCAGGGAGCTCGGGCGGTGGTAACATCTCTGCGGTGGCGCGGTCCGGATCCCAATACGTTCGCCGCGGAACCCGCTCTGGGCTTCAGTGTAAATCTCCGTCTCCCCCTGTCAGCCTCAGGCAGCTGTTTAGCTATATTTTTAGCCAATCCAGGATTCCTTTATCCCGTTTTATTGAACACTGTCTTCCTTTTTATTATTTTATATACCGTTTGTCATGTTGTTTATAGATTTAGTTTCATTTAGTTATATTTGATTATTCATGTGGTTTGTGTTCATTGTAACCGAACCCGGATCTGTGACGCATATGTACTGAGGTGGGGTTGGATCCCCTCGGTTATTTCTTGTTTTATTAATAAATAATTTACTATATTTTAATCTCTGGTGCGCATTGTGTGCATTTTTCTTCTTGTCTGCACAGTGCTTCAGATTCTGCATCTGAAAAAATGCCGGTGGATCGGGATGTGAGGTAGGGAAGTGACGTCCGTGCCGGAACGTTATTGCCACGCCTCCAAATATTCATTGCCACGCCCCCAAATCGCGCCCGCTGCATACCCTGCAAAGCCATTAAAAAGCTCAGGCTTCAGCAAGTGTATTGCAGCGTGTGTGCGCCTTCCCTCCTTCTGAAATACTATAGACCAGGCCTGCACAACTCGTAAAGCGAGAAGGGCCAAAATGCTCCAAGGAAAAAAAATTTGGGCCGCACGGGTAAAATCATCATCATCATCTCTCCTCCAGCACCTCTCATCATCATCCTCATATCTCCCCCAGAACCCCTCACTATCAACCTTTGCAATACTCCCCATCTATCTCTCATACCCCCATCTCTCCCCCTCACCCACACATAATACTCCCTCTCCACAAACACACAATACCCCACTGCACACCACACACATCCCACGCCCCCTGCACCTCACATCCTTCTACCCCCCTGCACCTCACATCACTCTCCCCCCCTGCACCTCACATCACTCTCCCCCCCTGCACCTCACACCACTCTCCCCCCCTGCACCTCCCATCTCTCCCCCCTGCACCTCACATCACTCTCCCCCCCTGCACCTCACATCACTCTCCCCCGCTGCACCTCACATCACTCTTCCCCCCTGCACCTCACATCACTCTTCCCCCCTGCACCTCACATCACTCCCCCCCCTGAACCTCACATCACTCCCCCCCTGAACCTCACACCACTCTCCCCCCCCTGCACCTCACATCACTCTCCCCCCCTGCAACTCACATCACTCTCCCCCCCTGCAACTCACATCACTCTCCCCCCTGTACCTCCAATCACCCCCCCTGCACCTGCAATCACCCCCCCTACACCTCCAACAACCCTCCCCTGCACCTCCAATAACCCCCCCTGCACATCCAACAACCCTCCCCTGCACCTCCAAAGACCCCCCCTGCACCTCCAAAGACCCCCCCTGCACCTCCAATGACCCCCCCTGCACCTCCAATAACCCCCCCTGCACCTCCAATAACCCCCCGCACCTCCAATGACCCCCACACCTCCAATCACCCCCCCTGCACCTCAATCACCCCCCTGCACCTCCAACCACCCCCCCTGAACCTCCAATCACCCCCCCTGAACCTCCAATGATCCCCCCTGCACCTCCAATGATCCCCCCTGCACCTCCAATCACCCCCCCCTGCACCTCCAATCACCCCCCCCGCTGCACCTCCAATCACCCCCCTCTGCACCTCCAATCACCCCCCCTGCACCTCCAATCACCCCCCCTGCACCTCCAATCACCCCCCTCTGCACCTCCAATCACCCCCCTCTGCACCTCCAATCACCCCCCCTGCACCTCCAATCACCCCCCCTGCACCTCCAATCACCCCCCCTGCACCTCCAATCACCCCCCCTGCACCTCCAATCACCCCTGCACCTCACCCCCTACACCTCACCTCCCCTGCACCTCACCTCAATGCACCTCACCTCAATGCACCTCACATCACCCCCGGGACCGCGGGGAATCGCTGCCATTTTTTTTTTTTGAAGGTTTTTTTTTTTAAGTTTTTTTTTTTTTAAATCTCATTGCGGGCCGCACAGAGAGGCCAGGCGGGCCGCACAGAGAGGCCGGGCGGGCCGCACAGAGAGGCCGGGCGGGCCGTACAGAGGGGGCCGCACAGAGAGGCGGGGCGGGCCGCACAGAGAGGCGGGGCGGGCCGCACAGAGAGGCCGGGCGGGCCGCACAGAGAGGCCGGGCGGGCCGCACAGAGAGGCGGGGCGGGCCGCACAGAGAGGCCGGGCGGGCCGCACAGAGAGGCCGGGCGGGCCGCACAGAGAGGCCGGGCGGGCCGCATGCGGCCCGCGGCCGTTATGTTGTGCAGGCCTGCTATAGACGCAGCCTTATCGACGCTTACTGAATAGGCCACTGTGTCTCTGTCTCTCTCTGTGTCTCTGTGTCTCTCTGTGTCTCTCAAATCAAAATCAGCTTTGTTGGCATGACAAAAGAACATTTCAGTATTGCCAAAGCGTGAGTAATAGGGGGTGTGGGACAATGATTACACGAATACTAGGGGGTACGGTTTAATGGTTATACAGTACATTACTTTTGTCTCTCTCTCATTCTCTGTCTCTCTCTCATTCTCTGTCTCTCTCTCATTCTCTGTCTCTCTCTCTCATTCTCTGTCTCTCTCTCATTCTCTGTCTCTCTCTCATTCTCTGTCTCTCTCTCATTCTCTGTCTCTCTCTCATTCTCTGTCTCTCTCTCTCATTCTCTGTCTCTCTCTCATTCTCTGTCTCTCTCTCATTCTCTGTCTCTCTCTCATTCTCTGTCTCTCTCTCATTCTCTGTCTCTCTCTCATTCTCTGTCTCTCTCTCATTCTCTGTCTCTCTCTCATTCTCTGTCTCTCTCTCATTCTCTGTCTCTCTCTCATTCTCTGTCTCTCTCTCTCATTCTCATTCTCTGTCTCTCTCTCATTCTCTGTCTCTCTCTCTCATTCTCTGTCTCTCTCTCTCATCCCTGTATGATAGGTATGTTCCAACTCTATTTTTTGCTCTTCTTTTCCGTTTGAGAGGAGGGAGTCCCTCACCTCTTCAGCCACACACCAGGAACGCTGGATTGCTTACAGACGCTCGGAGAGGCGGATACAGTCGTGGATTGCAGGCACTGATTTATCTGGTAAGTACCGCAAACATGCTTGAACAAGGGCCGTAGACATTTTATTTGATGGTTTAGATTACCATTGTCTGTGGTTGTTAGTTATTGGTATTACAGTTTTTTGATGTTGTTACGAATCAAATACATTTTGAAGTAGTAATCCCCTCCGAACTGGGCATTCCTGGCCAATAATGCCCTGGCTGTAAGAGTTGAAGGGCCCAAGCAAAGCCCCCACCTCTATCCACACTAACACTGCAGGGGCATCAGAGTGTCTTATTGTCATGGCAACAGGAGGTGTCACGTGATGTAATTTGTTTAATAAATTATTTTTTAAGGTGTCCCGGTTTTTCATTTTCGAAATCTGGTCACCCTATTCATCAAGCAGAAAAAGTGAAGAAACAATTGTAGTTTTGCTAATGGACGTCATTTTGGCATATCATTAGCTTTGAGGATACCCATTAATATGAAGAAAAGTAACAGCCATTCCCAATGTAGCCCCCCTTCCCTGGGCCAATCGCAGATCGGGCCCCCTCCTCTGTACTAGGGCCTGGCTACGTGTCTGAGTGTGGTGCATACCTGCTGGCAACAGGGGGGCCTGAGTCTCCCGCGATGGTATGGGGGATGATAGGATCAGGTTTCTGGGGTGAATGCCTTCGTCTCATTTAATGGTGCAGCACCTCCATCTCTGAGCCCCAGGAATACGGGTGGAATCCTTCCAGAGAGTCGTCCCCCCCCCCCCCCCCGGGGATGAGAGATTCCAGTCTCACACTGTATATCTTTAAAAGCAGCCGCAGCTCTTTATTCACAGCAGCAGAATAGCAGCAACAAGACTGTCAATCAGGTACAGGGTGTCTTCCTCCACACAGGACTGCTCTCCCTCAGGATGGTCTCTGTGTCCCTGCCACCACCCCAGGTCAAGGGCACCCAGGGTGGGGCTAGCTCTTCCCTCGCCCCCTAAACAGGGTGAGAGGAATTGGTCCACCTCCCTAAGTAAGGTTGCATCAGCTCTACTCAGAGGCTGATGGCTCCCCTTCTCCAACGGCCAATTGATATAGGCTCTCTCTGTCACCCTGGGCCAGCCAGGTGACAGACTCAGCAGACTCTAACTCTGGACTGAACTCTTAACTCTGACACACACTTCTACTAAATAGGAAGTGCACTGCTCTTTATGATATTGGCAGGCACTGCCCCTGTGTCTCTGCCTTCCACACAGGGTCAGGTACCAATTTCAGGAATGTCCCGTTATTAGCGTAAACACAACAGAGTTCCATGGATCTAGCATTAAGACTGTAAGCTCTCCAGGCCAGGGATTTCCTTTCCTATTGTCTGATTTTGTTTGTTGCACTTATTGTACTGTATTGCCTCTCTTATAAAGCGCTATATAAATAAAGATTTCCATACATAATATATCTTAATGCATCTTAAGACACCTTAGAGTTCCCTCTATAAGACACTTTATGGTCCACTCAAGTGAATAGTCTGTAAGGAGTCTAAGGCTGCGTCCATAGAAGGACAAGCAGCGCTGAGGCGTGCGGACGCTCCGCGCTGAGCCCCTGCATCCTCAATGAGGATGCCTTGAGAGGGGGCTCATGCGAGCGTCCGCGGGCGTGCTCAGGCTTTGGAGTTTTCAGCCGAGCGCCAAGCTGTTTTTCAGCGCACTGTCGGTTGAAAACATCCAATCAGCCTTAAGCAGCGTCAACGTCACGGCGCCGTGACATTGACGTCAGTGCATCGCGGGCGATTGGCCCAGCGACGTCACTGCCCCGCCTCCAACCACATCCCCCCGGCTCCCTTCGCGCACGCTGGCTCCGTGGAATCGGGCTGACTTAAGCAGGAGAGCCTCAGCGTTAGCTCGCATCCGCTCTCCCCACCCCTCTATGGCCCGGGCCTTAGTTACTGTACAGCATTGTAAAGTACCTTGCTGGCCTAGTACAATTTAGTAAATATCCTAAACAATGTCGTCTTAGGCAAAATGTTGCTGATCTTTGCTCTAAAAATGACTATGAACTAAAGAGAAATAACAATCTCCCTTGTGAGCACATTCACATGTCTCAGACAGGTCTGCAACCCTGCTTTTCACCATTATCCCATACAGCTTCCACTGCAGCCAGGGACTCTGGGAAATGACATGCAAATGAGCACAGTGTCACCTTTTGCTTCAAATCTATTTTAAATGAAATTAGCCTTGTACTTCTGGTGGAGAGAGTAGGGGTTTGGTGCTTTATACGTTACATATTATTAAATGTTAACATCAAACAAATATTGTCATTATGTTTGGTGCTACTTATTTCTTTTTCATTAGGATTTATTTATTCATCTTTCATTATTATTATTTACTAGCTGAGAGACCCGGCGTTGCCCGGGATGTAAATGCGTAATAGGTAGTATTATTTATAACTCGTGGAACAATAGGTGAGTATTTGTTGTAAAGGTTTCGGGGGGGGGGGGGAGAAAGGGGAGCGGGGGGGGGGAGAAAGGGGAGCGGGGGGGGGAGAAAGGGGAGCGGGAGAAAGGGGAGCGGGGGGGAGAAAGGGGAGCGGGGGGGGGGAGAAAGGGGAGCGGGGCGGGGGAGAAAGGGGAGCGGGGGGGGAGAAAGGGGAGCGGGGGGGGAGAAAGGGGAGCGGGGGGGGGGAGAAAGGGGAGCGGGGGGGGGAGAAAGGGGAGCGGGGGGGGAGAAAGGGGAGCGGGGGGGGAGAAAGGGGAGCGGGGGGGGGGAGAAAGGGGAGCGGGGGGGGAGAAAGGGGAGCGGGGGGGGGAGAAAGGGGAGCGGGGGGGGGGAGAAAGGGGAGCGGGGGGGGGATAAAGGGGAGCGGGGGGGGAGAAAGGGGAGCGGGGGGGGAGAAAGGGGAGCGGGGGGGAGAAAGGGGAGCGGGGGGGAGAAAGGGGAGCGGGGGGGAGAAAGGGGAGCGGGGGGGAGAAAGGGGAGCGGGGGGGGGAGAAAGGGGAGCGGGGGGGGGGAGAAAGGGGAGCGGGGGGGGGGGGAGAAAGGGGAGCGGGGGGGGGGGAGAAAGGGGAGCGGGGGGGGAGAAAGGGGAGCGGGGGGGAAAAAGGGGAGCGGGGGGGGAGAAAGGGGAGCGGGGGGGGAGAAAGGGGAGCGGGGGGGGGGGAGAAAGGGGAGTGGGGGGGGGCCGCTTGGTCCCCCGATGTGCCGTCCTGCTGAGTGAGGCGTGCAGGCGGCTGCAGGAAGCGCCCTGTGTGGGCCTAAGACTCACGCTCCCCCCCCCCCCCGGCGCCCGCTCGATGTGGCGTCTGGCTGAGCGGCGGTAGGAAGCGCCCTGTGTGGGCCTGAGGCTGAGGCGGGACGCGCAGTGGGCCTGAGGCTGAGGCGGGACGCGCAGTGGGCCTGAGGCTGAGGCGGGACGCGCAGTGGGCCTGAGGCTGAGGCGGGACGCGCAGTGGGCCTGAGGCTGAGGCGGGACGCGCAGTGGGCCTGAGGCTGAGGCGGGACGCACAGTGACTTACCTGAGCGGGTGGTAGCGCCGGGGAGGTAAGGGAGCGGCTGGGGAAGGAGGGCCGCGCTTCCCGTCCGGAGCCAGTGCAGGATGGCGCACGTGAGGGGGGAGGGAGGGGGGCGGACAGAGGGTGTGTGTGTGTGTATAGAGCTGCTGTGTTGTGTGTGTGTGTGTGTGTGTATAGAGCTGCTGTGTTGTGTGTGTGTGTGTGTATAGAGCTGCTGTGTTGTGTGTGTGTGTGTATAGAGCTGCTGTGTTGTGTGTGTGTGTGTGTGTATAGAGCTGCTGTGTTGTGTGTGTGTGTATAGAGCTGCTGTGTTGTGTGTGTGTGTGTGTGTGTATAGAGCTGCTGTGTTGTGTGTGTGTGTGTATAGAGCTGCTGTGTTGTGTGTGTGTGTGTGTATAGAGCTGCTGTGTTGTGTGTGTGTGTGTGTATAGAGCTGCTGTGTTGTGTGTGTGTGTGTGTGTGTGTGTATAGAGCTGCTGTGGTGTGTGTGTGTGTGTGTGTGTGTGTGTGTGTGTGTGTGTGTGTGTGTGTGTGTGTGTGTGTGTGTGTGTGTGTGTGTGTGTGTGTGGGCCGTCACTCCGCCTCAGGCCAATGAGAGGTGTGCGGGGGCGGGCGACCCAAGGGACCAATGAGATTTCCCCTAGGGACACCGGACATCCAGGCAGGCAAACATACAGTGCTTTCACTAATATAGTATAAGATTAACTTTATTATATTTGTTGTTGTCATTATTATTATTGTTTACTGTTAGCTGGAGTATGGCTCACCCAAGAACCACTTTCCCCTGTATGGGGATCAGACATAGTGCAGACTTGACCCCTGACATTTATAAAAAGATGTTGGAATATGTGACACTGCTGCTTAATAAACACAAACACAGGCGCGCCATGTATTGTTCTGACATTGGTTTATTACACAGAGACACGTCTTTATAGAGGGTTGTCACACTAACAGCCTGGAAGGGGTTAATGCAGGGTCACCAGCCCAGCCCCCCTCTCCTATGATTGGTTGCTGCTCTCGTACAGGAGCCGCGATTGGTCCCCTGTCAATGTCAGAAAAGGCGCGCCAGTTTTGCTGTCTCCATGGCGACCATGGCGGCCGCCGGAGATCGGCCTGCAGCGCGGCCCGGCTTCCAGGTTACCTCCCCGCCGGTGAAGATGTTAGCGGGGCGGCTGAGGGAATGCGTGCGACGGCGGCCGGTTCCTTCTGGCTGGAGAAAGGAGCCGGCGGGCTGGAGGTGGGCCTGGTGTTGATGCAGGGCCGGGTGCTGCACGTACGGCCCGAGCGCGGCGTCACCGTGCGGCTGAGCGACGACACTCACACCTTCACCGTGTGCGGGGCCGACCGGGTGCCCAAGGGCAAGCCCTGCCTGCAGCCAGGTAACCGGGGGGTCCGCACGCCCTGCCTGCAGCCAGGTAACCGGGGGGGTCCGCAAGCCCTGCCTGCAGCCAGGTAACCGAGGGGTCCGCAAGCCCTGCCTGCAGCCCGGTAACCGGGGGGTCCGCAAGCCCTGCCTGCAGCCAGGTAACCGGGGGGTCAGCAAGCCCTGCCTGCAGCCAGGTAACCGGGGGGGTCAGCAAGCCCTGCCTGCAGCCAGGTAACCGGGGGGGGTCCGCAAGCCCTGCCTGCAGCCAGGTAACCGGGGGTCCGCAAGCCCTGCCTGCAGCCAGGTAACCAGGGGGGTCCGCAAGCCCTGCCTGCAGCCAGGTAACCGGGGGGGTCAGCAAGCCCTGCCTGCAGCCAGGTAACCGGGGGGGGTCCGCAAGCCTTGCCTGCAGCCAGGTAACCGGGGGTCCGCAAGCCCTGCCTGTAGCCAATTAACCGGGGGGTCCGCAAGCCCTGCCTGCAGCCAGGTAACCGGGGGGTCCGCAAGCCCTGCCTGCAGCCACGTAACTGGGGGGTCCGCAAGCCCTGCCTGCAGCCAGGTAACCGGGGGGTCAGCAAGCCCTGCCTGCAGCCACGTAATCGGGGGTTCCGCAAGACCTGCCTGCAGCCAGGTAACCGGGGGGTCCGCAAGCCCTGCCAGCAGCCAGGTAACCGGGGGTCCGCAAGCCCTGCCTTCAGCCACGTATTTGGGGGGTCCGCAAGCCCTGCCTACAGCCAGGTAACCGGGGGGGTCCGCAAGCCCTGCCAGCAGCCAGGTAACCGGGGGGTCCGCAAGCCCTGCCTGCAGCCAGGTAACCGGGGGGTCCGCAAGCCCTGCCTGCAGCCAGGTAACCGGGGGGTCCGCGCGTGGCTATCACTGTCCTGCCTCACACGGGAGGAGGGCGCCATGATTTCTTCTCCCGCCCCCTAAACAGCAACACCAGCCTCTCACCCTCTCACCCTCTAGCGTCACCTAGATAGAAGCCAGGCAGATCACACTGGTTTTCTATGAATCGCAACTGATTTTAAAGTCCTGTTTATATCAGCAGTCAGGTCTGATATAAAACAGTAGTAATGTTTCCACCGCCAGTGTATGCAGCGCTGTACATAGAATGTTTGCAGGCGCGAGCCGCTACCCCATAGAGCTTACAATCTATGTCTGAAGCACTTATTCCCATGACCTGTTATTTGTAATTTATATGATTGTCACATGTATTACTGCTGGGAAGCGCTATGTACATTTAATGGCGCTATATAAAAAAAGACATTTGTAGCCCTTTTTCTGACACTCTAAGCGACTTCGGGTAACTGCGCGCACCTGCGGCTCCAGGAGATCTGAGCCTCCGCTAGCTGGGAGCCTGGGGTAACACTTATTAGCGCAGCGCCTCCACTTACCCAGGATCACCGTCATGTAAGATTCCCCTGGGCAAGAAACACACCGATACAATGCGTGCAACCAACTTTACTATGTGCAATAATAAACTTATACTCTATATGAACCGTGGCAATAACCCAATATGCATACACTTATCTTATAACACTATACTTATACTCTATCATACCCTAACACCGCTAACGGATAATGTCCTTCTAAGATCAGTGGCTCGGCCACACCCCTAGGGAATATTGTCCTGTACAATAGTGGCTCAGCCACGCTCTTATGAGTGTCTCTATCCCGTCACCGCGTGCCCCACACACCGTGTCCGTGTAATAGTACTGTAGCCAGGTCCCCCTCGCGCACTCGCCCCCTCCCTTGTCCCCCCCCCTCGCGCACTCGCCTCCTCCTTCACCGTTGCGAGCGCGCGGTGTTGCTGTGCGGCCGGTTGCTAGGGAAGCGGGTCGGGCGGTTGCCGGGGACGCGAGCGGCGAGCAGGCCGGTTGCCGGGGACGCGATCGGGCCGTCGCTAAGGCCGCGATCGCGTTGCCACCGGCTCGGCGGCTAGCGGAGCAGGGCGCCGCCATGACAGTTAGCTCGCGCATGCGCAGGATGCCAGCTAGCGCGGGAGGCCCCTGATAGCTCGCGCATGCGCGAGGATAGACGGCCAGCCCCCAGGGTGCATAGGGGCAGAGACACCTGACGCCAGGGAGCCAATAGGGCTGAGGGATTTGCCCGGGAAAGGAGAGATATTTTTCGCGGGGTTTTGCAGTGACACGGGCAGTCAGGATCCGGACCAGCTAGGGGTAAGAGGTGGATGCAGGGGTCAGTGACCCTCTGCATTAGGCCAGCAGCCCCCAGGCCCCCAGTTAGGTCCTGAGCCACTTAATAGCTTGTGGAGTATAGGGACAGGCCCTAGATAGGGACACTGACCCATTTATTGGTAGCTTAGTCAGGGACACAGTGCTAAAGCCGTGCGGCCCTGCGAGGTGGGTTCTGGGCTCAGAACACTATCAAAGACCCTGGGACTAAGGTGATATTATCCGCGCTGGAATTCACCCAACGCGGTGTGGAGGACAACGTCGGATCGGGCGGAACTCCGGTGATATCGCGGTACCCGTGGCTGGAGCCCGGGCAGGTAACCTGCAACTCACGTGCACCAACCAGGCCTATCACCAGACATAGTGGCTGCGCAGTCACACATACATATGCAGACATTGGTATATGATTTTGGGGAGTGCAAGACATTTGGGTGGGGGCTACTGGACACAGGGTGGGGTCACTCTGCGGGAGGTTAGCGTCCGCCGTGACGCCTAGAGGTGGTAGCGTCCGCCGTGACGCCTAGAGGTGGTAGCGTCTGCCGTGACGCCTAGAGGTGGTAGCGTCCGCCGTGACGCCTAGAGGTGGTAGCGTCCGCCGTGACGCCTAGAGTGGTTAGCGTCCGCCGTGGCGCATGTGTTGAGATGTAATGTGATAAGTTGCTGCATGTAGTAAAGTTAATAGTTATATAGAGCTGTCTGTGTGGTCATTGTGTATTGTCCTGCGAGGAACTACTTCCCCTCTGGTGGGAGCCATCGCAGGTGGAGGCGCTGCATCATTAGTATTGTAATACATTGCCCCAGGTTCCCTTAGCGGAGGCTCAGCCTTCTGTGAGCCAACAGGTATTGCACCACGCACCCCCCTTGGTAACATTGCATGTTCCCTCCACGCACGCGGTATATGCGATTGGGTGGGGTGATATGACCGTTACATTTGGAGGCGCTGCTGAGATCTTAGACCTGGGGTGCCCTATTCAAAACCGAATCACCAAAAATCAGCATCATGGTAATTCCCTCACGTCAAGAGGTCCACGCGTGGGCCACCACCGTCCGTGAACCACCTAGACATGTGGTTGCAGTAGGGAATGTCCCGGCGTTAGTACCTGAAACTGACATCCGGAACTCACTGAGCAAACTCTTAGGCGCAGATAGAATATGGTACCGTGGCAGGGTGTTCGACTCTACTTATCACTTGAGTGCACTACTATTCACCGTATGCCGGGACATAGGCCCTGAAGCGGCCCCGAATATTCTAATAGCCCCCGAGTGCCCACCAGAAGGATACCCCCTTATATACTCGGACTTGCCAGTAATACGGGAAATGTTCTCGCTCAGAGCCCCTCCTCAAGATCCCGACGAACCGTCCACCAGTACCTGGACGCCACTTACCCCCGTGTCCAGTACCCCAAACCGGGTTGACCGTCCCCAACCCAAAGTCTCCTTTACCCCAAGCGGCCTCCCGGACGCCAGTAGTTGGGCTGACAGTCCTCCCTCTCCACCCGACACCGTACCCCGCGAGGTAAACTCTCGGCCTATCGGAGAGAGAGCAACGAACGAAGGTTCCATAATGGGGGTGACGCTACCCCAATTCGTAGAAGCCCTCACTGTGGCATCCCAGTCTCAAAGTTATAGGAAGCTTAAGGCCTTCTCTGGAGTACTTCCAATACCCCAGGGGGAAGAAGGAATAGACCTGTGGAGGGGGAATGCAGTAAAAGTAGTAGAGGAGTGGTCGTGCACTGACACTGTAAAGCGGCAGCGTATTATGGAATGCCTCAGACCCCCTGCGTCTACTATGTTGACCATCCACAGGGACCAATACCCAGAGTTGACAGCGTTGGAAATGGTGGCGTTCCTGTTGGAGGCGTACGGACTAGCAGAAGACGAAGGAGCGCTCTGGACGAAGTACTTCCGTCTTTATCAGAAGGAAGGAGAGGACCTGTCGGCTTTCATCCACCGCCTACAGCTGGTCCTCGGGGTCCTACTCAATCGTAAGCTGGTCTCCGCATCGGGGATGGATGAAGCTCTCCATAAACAGTATCTGCGGGGATCAAGCCCCACTCACCCCATAGCCAACATGCTCCGCAGCAAGATAATGGACGGGGGCCCCTACAAGTTCACCGAGTTGCTGCGGCAAGTGAAACTACAGGAGGCTCATGTTATGCTACACTCCACCGCTACACCTAAGAGCTCCTCTGCCTCCAAAGGAAAGGGCTCTACGGAAAAGAAGGAAGAGTCTACTGCCTTGTCCAAAGGGTACAAACCACGACCCCCCGACCGACCACCTTCCCCATCCACGAGTCGCCCGGAAAGCCGCCCAGTGGTATGCTATAACTGCGGCAAGAAGGGCCACGTAATCCGTAATTGCCCAGAAAAGGAAGTTCACCCTGAGGAACACCCTTCCGATAGAGGAAAATCAGCCCGATCTATGGTCTGCAGTGTACCAATGGCAGAAGCTGACCTCGAACTCACGCATTCTGGAACTGGAACCCCGGATGCCCCTTCTGACGCGGGCCCCAGTGATGACGCCCCATTCCGGTGAAGCTTGCAGTCAAGTGGTCCCTGCGGCCATCGTGCCCGTGGTACTAGAAGGGATATACGCCTCGGCCCTATTGGACACAGGGTCACAAGTAACCATAATATATCGCAGGTTTTATGATCAGCACCTTCAACACTGCCCACTAAGGCCGGCCGAACATATGAAGGTTAGGGGGTTAAGTAATGAAGACTACCCCATCGATGGGATTGTAAAGGTCCAACTGGACATACTCCAACTGAACACCGGCAAGAAGCACCCCATGCAGGTAGCGGCCATGGTATGCCCGGAGCCCCAAGACCATTGCAAGTACCCAATCATCTTGGGAACCAATGCAGACATAGTGCAAGCTATAATCCGAGCCTACTTGAGAGAGACCAACGAGTTGCCGCTGGCCGATTCGCTCCTAGACCCCATCTTACGAGAAGAATGCCACCGGGTGTATGCATTGGAGCGTCATGGGGACCTCTACAATCGTCAACGAGGACTGACGACCATATTACCAGGGGGAGTGCAAAAGATGGCCGTCTGGTGTTGTTATCCCGACCGAGACCAGAACGACCAACTGTTCTCGCTGGAGAGTGAGCCTGAAGAAGAAGAGGTTCAGCGAGGGTATAGAATACTACCCGAAGTGAGGGATTGGACGGCTAAGATCCCTATTCGAACCCACGTATATGTGCAGAATCTCTCCCCCTTTCCGATGGAGTTTGATGTCGACCAGAAGTTGGGATGCATATATCCGGTCAGCCCGGTGGGAGCCACACCTCAGGTGAAGGCGGCGGCCGCGCACTAGCGGATAGTCGATCTGGACTTCAACTTCGGCGAATCGACCCTGTCCACAGAGTGGAAAAAACGGTTGACCACCCAGCTGATGCAACGACGACATGTGTTCTCCACGAGCGAGATGGATGTGGGGTGCAGCCGCAGTGCCCAACATACCATTCGGATGAGTGATGCCACCCCGTTCCGGGAACGTTCTCGTCGCCTTGCCCCTCGGGATGTGGACGATGTGAGGAACGCCATCCAAGACATGGAAACCGCTGGGATTGTGACAGAATCACGAGGACCTTACGCGTCGCCCATAGTGGTGGTGCGGAAAAAGAACGGGTCCGTACGACTGTGTATCGACTATCGGACACTGAACAACCGCACGATCCCGGATCAATACAACCTTCCGCGCATTGAAGAGATCCTGAATGCGCTGAATGGGAGTCACTGGTTTAGCGTGCTGGACCTCCGATCAGGGTACTATCAGGTGCCCATGACGGCGGAAGACCAGGAGAAAACGGCTTTCGTCTGCCCCCTGGGATTCTATCAATTCACCCGTATGCCCCAAGGTATATGTGGGGCGCCTGCTACGTTCCAAAGGTTGATGGAAAAGACAATCGGGGACATGATTCCCCGGGAGTGCCTGGTGTACCTGGACGACATCATCGTCTTCGGAAGGACTCTGGAAGAGCACGAAGAGCGGTTATTTAAGGTGATCGATCGTCTGGGAAACGAAGGGTTGAAATTGTCCCTAGACAAGTGCCGATTTTGCCATACCTCGGTGACCTACGTGGGGCACATCGTGTCCGCCAAAGGGATCGCCACCGACCCTGCCAAGGTAGAGGCCGTGGTGAACTGGCCTCGCCCAGAGAACGTCACAGAGCTGCGATCCTTCCTGGGGTTCTGTGGGTATTATCGCCGCTTCGTGGAAGGGTACTCGAGCAAGGCTAAACCCTTGAACAATCTGTTGAAGATATACCCTTCCGAGACCGGAAAGAAGGCTGTACCAGCCCGCC
This sequence comes from Ascaphus truei, assembly GCF_040206685.1. Lineage (NCBI taxonomy): Eukaryota > Metazoa > Chordata > Amphibia > Anura > Ascaphidae > Ascaphus > Ascaphus truei. The sequence goes on from NW_027454042.1 coordinate 57,260, forward strand.
AACCGTTTGGTGACAAATGGACCTCTGAGTGTGAGCAGGCCTTCCTGAAGCTGAAGAAGTGTCTGACCGAAGCGCCTGTACTTGCTTATGCGGATCCCGAACAGCCTTACGTCCTGCATGTGGATGCTAGTCTAAATGGACTAGGCGCCGTCCTGCACCAGAAGCACCCGGAGGGCCTGCGGCCGGTAGCTTACATCAGCCGAAGCTTGACACCCAGTGAGCAGAGATACCCCGTCCACAAGTTGGAGTTTCTGGCTCTCAAGTGGGCGATCACCGAGAAGCTCCACGATTACTTGTACGGTGTCACCTTCGAGGTAAGGACGGATAACAACCCCCTCACGTACATCAATACGTCGGCCAAACTAGATGCAGCAGGCCACCGATGGCAGGCCGCCCTCAGTAACTACAGCTTCTCCTTGAAGTATAAGCCGGGGCCATTGAATATTGGGGCGGACGCCCTCTCCCGAAGACCAGGACTACTCGCTACCCCCGATGATGAGGAATGGGAAGAACTTCCCGGCCCCGGAGTGCGGGCTATGTGTAAAACTGCAGCCATAGTTAATGACCAAGTGGCCTTCTCCGAGTTACGAGTGATCGACTCTTTGGGATGCCAGTCGCAGGCTGTCCCCGCCGCCTACTGCGACCCAAAAGGGATGCACCTCACGCACGACAAGGTGTTCCGGTGGAAAGATCTGGTAGACTACCAAATTCGAGATCCGGTCACTAGCATCATCCGGCACGCCGTTGAAAAAAGGAACCCAGCCCTTCTGAAACGTGCGCCCAATGACTTGGTGGCCTTACTCATGCGAGAATGGGACAAATTTGAAGTGGACAACTGCTTGCTCTATCGGGTGGTGCAATATCATAATCACCCGGATAGGAGACAACTAGTCCTACCCAAGAACTTACAATACCTGGTGTTGAAGTCCCTACACGATGAACACGGGCACTTAGGCGTAGAGAAGACTTTTGGGCTAGTCCGAGACCGGTTCTTCTGGCCCAAGATGAGGGAAGCGGTGGAACAACACTGCCGCCGTTGTTCCCGGTGCATTCAACGCAAGACGTTGCCTACCAGAGCAGCTCCCATGGCCCATCTTAAGAGTTCTGGTCCGATGGACTTGGTGTGTATGGACTTTGTATGTATCGAACCTGATAGCCGAGGCATCGGTAACGTGCTGGTCATCACGGACCATTACACCCGATATGCACAGGCCTTCCCCACAAAAGACCAGAAGGCTATCACGGTCGCGAAAGTTCTATGGGAAAAGTTCTTCGTGCATTACGGTCTTCCAAACCGACTTCACTCCGACCAAGGGCGAGATTTTGAGAGTACTCTGATCCGAGAATTACTTAAAATGCTGAACGTCGCCAAGTCCCGGACGACTCCGTACCACCCCGAAGGAGATGCTTTGCCTGAACGATTCAACAGGACCCTGTTGGACATGCTTGGAACTCTGAAGGGAACGCAGAAAGCAGAATGGAGTCGTCACGTAGAAACGTTGGTACACGCGTACAACTGTACTCGCCATGAGTCCACTGGGTTCTCCCCGTACTTCCTCATGTTTGGGCGGGAGGCAAGACTCCCCGTAGATGTGCGTCTTCGAGTCTCAACGGATGGGATACACAATGCTACCCATTTCCAGTATGTGCAAAGGCTAAAGGACAGTTTGCAGCAAGCTTACCAACAGGCTGAGAAGTCTACAGCTAAACTGAATGCTGGCAATAAGAGACGATACGACAATAAAGTCAAATATCGAGAGTTACGTCCGGGGGACGCTGTGTTACTTCGTAATTTGGGAGTCCCCGGAAAACATAAACTGGCAGACCGATGGAGAGATGGCGTATATGAGGTAGAGTCACAGATGCCCGGCCTCCCGGTCTATCGCATCAAAGACACAGACGGCCGGGTAAAGGTGTGGCATCGTAATCACCTTCTCCCTATTCCCCAAGTGGGAGGCGAAGAAGAAGAAATACAGGCCACACCGCTCAACGGTGAGTCCGATCTATCAGAGGTGGGTCAAGAGACTGTAAATAACGAGACCCACTCTGAAACTCCTGAAGACCCTATGGAGGGACCCTCTCAAAGGGACTATTCCACAGAAGGGGCATCTCCCGGAGGAGCTACGGGTAAAGGGCCCCGTAGGCCAACGCCTACTAAGGTGGCACCAACAGGCCAGCCTTTGGATCCACAGAGCCCGTGCTTTGTGCCTAACAGAGACTGTTCAGAGACATTTCTCCCCTCAAGGGACGAGGCTGAGCCTCAGGACTGTACTTATTACTCCCCAGAGGGAGTTGCTGAAGAACAACTCCGTAGGAGCCAAAGGGCCAGGTACCCTCCAACTCGGGTAACCTATGATCAAATGGGGGCACCCCAGTATGAGGCTCAGCAGTGGTCTCGGAGCAAAATCCAATCCGTGATTGTGATGCTCACAGAATTGTGTAACCTTGTTTAAAGTTGATGCAATGTGCTAAGTTGTATTCGTACCAGATGCATTTTTATTATATAACGGTTGTGTATAGTAGTAAGTTATGTGGTCCAAGCGGGGACGTTGGAGTTTCACCAGGGGGAGGATGTAGCCAGGTCCCCCTCGCGCACTCGCCCCCTCCCTTGTCCCCCCCCCTCGCGCACTCGCCTCCTCCTTCACCGTTGCGAGCGCGCGGTGTTGCTGTGCGGCCGGTTGCTAGGGAAGCGGGTCGGGCGGTTGCCGGGGACGCGATCGGGCCGTCGCTAAGGCCGCGATCGCGTTGCCACCGGCCCGGCGGCTAGCGGAGCAGGGCGCCGCCATGACAGTTAGCTCGCGCATGCGCAGGATGCCAGCTAGCGCGGGAGGCCCCTGATAGCTCGCGCATGCGCGAGGATAGACGGCCAGCCCCCAGGGTGCATAGGGGCAGAGACACCTGACGCCAGGGAGCCAATAGGGCTGAGGGATTTGCCCGGGAAAGGAGAGATATTTTTCGCGGGGTTTTGCAGTGACACGGGCAGTCAGGATCCGGACCAGCTAGGGGTAAGAGGTGGATGCAGGGGTCAGTGACCCTCTGCATTAGGCCAGCAGCCCCCAGTTAGGTCCTGAGCCACTTAATAGCTTGTGGAGTATAGGGACAGGCCCTAGATAGGGACACTGACCCATTTATTGGTAGCTTAGTCAGGGACACAGTGCTAAAGCCGTGCGGCCCTGCGAGGTGGGTTCTGGGCTCAGAACACTATCAAAGACCCTGGGACTAAGGTGATATTATCCGCGCTGGAATTCACCCAACGCGGTGTGGAGGACAACGTCGGATCGGGCGGAACTCCGGTGATATCGCGGTACCCGTGGCTGGAGCCCGGGCAGGTAACCTGCAACTCACGTGCACCAACCAGGCCTATCACCAGACATAGTGGCTGCGCAGTCACACATACATATGCAGACATTGGTATATGATTTTGGGAGTGCAAGACATTTGGGTGGGGGCTACTGGACACAGGGTGGGGTCACTCTGCGGGAGGTTAGCGTCCGCCGTGACGCCTAGAGGTGGTAGCGTCCGCCGTGACGCCTAGAGGTGGTAGCGTCCGCCGTGACGCCTAGAGGTGTTAGCGTCCGCCGTGACGCCTAGAGGTGGTAGCGTCCGCCGTGACGCCTAGAGTGGTTAGCGTCCGCCGTGGCGCATGTGTTGAGATGTAATGTGATAAGTTGCTGCATGTAGTAAAGTTAATAGTTATATAGAGCTGTCTGTGTGGTCATTGTGTATTGTCCTGCGAGGAACTACTTCCCCTCTGGTGGGAGCCATCGCAGGTGGAGGCGCTGCATCATTAGTATTGTAATACATTGCCCCAGGTTCCCTTAGCGGAGGCTCAGCCTTCTGTGAGCCAACAGGTATTGCACCACGCACCCCCCTTGGTAACATTGCATGTTCCCTCCACGCACGCGGTGGGTGGGGTGATATGACCGTTACAGTACGATAGCGGTGTGTACTCGCTAGTGTCTCCCTATAGTTATGCCTAAGGCGGGATCAGCGCCTGTTGACCGGTGTTGGTGCACTTGACGTATCTACTACCTTCCGGTCACGGCGGTGACCGGTAATACTTGGAAAAGGATCAGCCGAATCCTTGCTTGTCTGGGATGTCCGCAGTGCAGCTGTCTGGTCCCAAGCAGCTCACCAGCAAACCTGCTCCGCACGCTTGTCCCTAACTGTGTACACAGTAAGGTGACTGATCGCTAGCACTATGGCCGTCCCTGCAGCACAGCAGCACACTGTGACTCAGGGGTTTCTCCTAAGGGCCTACGGGGTAAAGCTAGCCTATGCAGGCGGGTCACGGACCCCCTGCACGCATACACCCTCCTCCGTTACCTTCCAGATCCCCTCTGACTAGCCTCTCCCCCACGCTTCCCTTTCCTCCTCCCGTAATTCTAGCCTTCCGATTGGCTCCTCAAGTCAGGTGACTGCCCAGGAGCTCATGGGAGTTGTAGTTCCTCAACGGAGCTTCTCTGCCTTGAGCTGCACAGACTCACAGCTATTGCATCAGCGCAGACCTCCACATGACTCTCCTGAACAGTCAAAACACCAACTGAACACACATATGAGGTTCCTACCACATCCCTACACATACATCTATTATTTGGTGCCTGCGGCACAGGGAGATAACGTGACTTGCTCAAGGTCACAAGGTATGGGGGGGGGGGATTGAGTGAGTGTGTGTGTGGGGGGGGATTGAGTGTGTTTGTGTGTGGGGGGGTGTGTGTTTGTGTGTGGGGGGGTGTGTGTTTGTGTGTGGGGGGGATTGTGTGTGTTGGGGGGGGAGATTGAGTGTGTGGGGGGGATTTTGTGTGTGTGGGGGGGGGGATTGTGTGTGTGTGGGTGGGGGATTGAGTGTGTGTGGGGGGGATTGAGTGTGTGTGTGGGGGGGGGGTTGAGTGTTTGTGTGGGGGGGGGTTGAGTGTGTGTGGGGGGGGGTTGAGTGTGTGTGTGGGGGGGGGGGGTTGAGTGTGTGTGTGGGGGGGGTTGAGTGTGTGTGTGGGGGGTGGGTTGAGTGTGTGTGGGGGGGGATTGTGTGTGTGTGGGGGGATTGAGTGTGTGTGTGTGTGGGGGGGGGATTGAGTGTGTGTGTGGGGGGGGGGATTGAGTGTGTGTGTGTGTGGGGGGGTTGAGTGTGAGTGGGGGGGATTGCGTGTGTGGGGGGGGATTGAGTGTGGGGGCGGGGATTGAGTGTGTGTGTGGGGGGGGATTGAGTGTGTATGTGTGTGGGGGGGATTGTGTGTGTGTGGGGGGGGGATTGAGTGTGATTGGGGGGATTGAGTGTGTGCGTGGGGGGATTGAGTGTGTGTGTGTGGGGGGGGAATTGAGAGTGTGTGTGTGTGGGGGGGGATTGTGTGTATGGGGGGGGATTGAGTGTATGTTTGTGTGGGGGGGATTGAGTGTGTGTGTGTGGGGGGGATTGAGTGTGTGCGGGGGGGATTGTGTATGGGGGGGGATTGAGTGTGTTTGTGTGTGTGGGGGGGGGTGTGTTTGTGTGTGGGGGGATTGTGTGTGTGTGGGGGGATTGAGTGTGTGTGTGTGTGTGTGTGGGGATTGTGTGTGGGGATTGTGTGTGTGTGTGTGGGGGGGGGGGAGTGTGTGTGTGTGTGGGGGGGGATTGTGTGTGTGTGTATGTGGTGTGTATGTGGTGATTGATTGAGAGAGAGAGTGTGTGTTGTATTGCAGTGGTGCGCAAACTGGTGGGGGGCAATAAGGCGCAAGATTTAGGGGGGCGCAGGCGACGTGCGGCGAAATCTGGGTGCGCGGGCCGGCAGACGCTTTGCGCGGGAGGACGAAAAAGCTGTACGCGATGGGCGGCCAATAAGATGTGCACGGGCGGGCAGCCGAAGATGTGTGCGGGTGGCTGAACAAGATAGTGCAGGTGGCGGCCTCGTGATGGTGTGTGCGCACACGCGCAGGGGCTTCGGGGGTACGGGGAGGAGCACGCCCGAGCACGGTGAAGTCAAACGCCCCTCCCGGTGTCTGCCCTGCAATAGCGCTGTGTTCCTGCTCTCCTCCGCTGGCAACCTGCTTCGCTGCGATCCTCTGCGAGGGAAAGGGTCGGCTGCCACTGTATCAATCACACTATGAATGTACAGAAATAATAAAAAAAAAGTGAAACCATTGAAAACGGAAAAAAAATAATAATAATAATGTAGGTAGGAGTGTGGATGACAATGGGGATAGCAAGCCAAAGAGCAGGGAGGGGAAGGTAGAAACAAAAAGGGGGGAGAGGGAAGGGAGGTAGCAAAGAGGTGGATGAATGCCCCCCAAAAGTATTGCCTTTGTGCACGTACGCTCTCCCAAGCTCGGCGCTTGGGGAGACAAACAAAATTGACTTTGAAGTGCGCTCAGCAGAAGTCAATGCACACACACAGCCACACACAGCCACACACAGCCACACACAAATAGCCCCGATCCACGTTTGCAAAATGATGCAGGACACCCTGCGCTCAGGCTTGGAGAGTTGGTGATGTCACCGCTCTCAGCGGCAGCGTGGACGCAGCCTAATTTTGCAAGCGCGAGCTGTTGAAATATGTAAGTATTTATAGACATATTTGGATTTATATTGTATACCGTTTAATAAAGGTTTTTTTTTTTTTTTCATGTGATTTTGATTACGTCAGGCAGGGGGGGCCCGAGAAATTTCATGGATGAAAAGGGGGGCTCGGCATAAAAAGTTTGCTCACCCCTGCACTAAGCTGCGCTTTCAGCTCATAGACCTCACATTATAAACGTGTAATTATAGTCTCACCTTAATGTAGTGTAAAAGAAAATGATGTACAGATTTGGTCGCATCTATTAACGCAGGTTAACGGTGGCAGAACGTTAACGCAGCTCTATTTAAACAAATGGCACAGCGCTATATTTCTTAAATGGGTGCAATTTATTGCATTATTTGTGTAATCTTATCAGGTGGTACAGGCATACCCCGCATTCACGTACACAATGGGACCGGAGCATGTATGTAAAGTGAAAATGTACTTAAAGTGAAGCACTCCCTTTTCCCCACTTATCGATGCATGTACTGTACTGCAATCCTCATATACGAGCATAACTGATGTAAATAACGCATGTGTAGCAGTCTCTACAGTCTCCCCGCTTGCGCACAGCTTTGGTACAGGTAGGGAGCCGGTATTGCTGTTCAGGACGTGCTGACAGGCGCATGCGCGAGCTGCCGTTTGCCTATTGGGTGATATGTCCTTACTCGCGAGTGTACTTAAAGTGAGTGTCCTTAAACCGGGGTATGCTTGTACACTTGTACAGGAAATCCTAAAGTTGATGTCCCTGGGGCAGCTGAGGGATTTTCACCCATTCAGTCCTGGAGGGTCCTGCGCCCCCCTCCTGCATTTCCTAATCATGTGTTCGCTCCTTAGGCCTCGGATATTTTATTTATTTATAAAATGTTTTACCAGGAAGGAAGCAATACTTGAAAATGAGAGGTAACTCTCAATGTATGTCCTGGGCACAGAGTTATGATGACAGATACATGGTTACAAATCCATAGTTACATTAAGTGAACAGGGTATACATTATATACAAGACATTGCATGCACAGTTAGAGATAATATATATTATAGGCGCATGTAACCGTTACAGACCAGATTAAAATGTGAGACAGCTTTAGTTTTGAAAGCACTTAGACTGGTAGCATCTGCAAGAGTCTCTGGTAGGTTGTTCCAGTTTTGGGGTGCATGGTAAGGCCGTGATTATACCCGAAGCGGCGGAGCGCAGAACGTTGTGCGCCACCAAAACAAATAAAAGTTTTCCTGTGAGCGCACACTAAGAATGGGTGACCAACGAGGCGGCCAAGTGCGCAAATTTTCGAACAGATCCAAGAATTTTATTTTCTGAAGCGATGGCAGCGTCATGTGAGCGGTTCAGCCAATGAGAGTGAACCACTCACGTGACATCATGGCCTCGCCTCCCGATGCCTCCTGCCTGCAGTGCAAGTTTCGGGCAGCGCATCGCATTGAGGTAGCGCGCGTGTCACGCCGCCTGTGGTATTAATGAAGGCCTATGAGGAGGAACGGACGGATACTTTGTTGAACCTTAGGACCATGAGCAGTCTGTTGGAGTCTGATCTCAGATGATAAGTGCTACACGTGGTAGGGGTGAGGAGCTTGTTCAGATAGGTGGGTAGCTTGCCGAGAAAGTATTTCAAGGCAAGACAGGAAAGATGAACTTTGCGCCTAGACTCTAGTGATGACCAATCTAGTTCTTTGAGCATTTCGCAGTGATGTGTGTTGTCGTTGCATTGGAGGACAAAGCGACATATTGAATTGTAGAGGGTATCAAGGTTGCTAAGGTGGGTTTGGGGTGCTGTGCCATGTACTACAGTATGTCCCCATAGTCGATAATTTGCATTGGCTTCTGCTGTGTGATATAGTGCGTGTGCGACAGAGCACATGGCGTTGTGCGCGCCTGTCGCCTGAGTGATCTGTGGACTTTAGATCGCTCGTGACGGGGAGGCGTGGCCGTGACATCACTAGGCCTTCCCTAATGTCTCTCACGGGAGACCAGGAGATTTTACACTTATTTTTACCGGGATCATTCGCTAGGCAAACAAGGTGGTAAGAACAAAATGCAGTTTATTCGGGTAAACCCGCGTACAACACAATGAATACACAAAATACAGCTAAAAGCACACTTGCTGGGGGTGAAATCTAGGCTCTACTAGGTGCAGGGCGAATGCTTCGGTACGCTTAACCTGACCGGGATATACACCCGGGCTTTCTGGTCCTCTTTTTGGCTTCAGTTCCTAGCCGCGACCGCTACGTTCCAAATGAGAACTTGAACTTCACGTCTGACTTAGTCTCTGCAGGGCAGACTTTTCCTAGCTTCAAAACCAAGCCGGTTGCTCTGGTATTCGTGACAGCAACTTTGAAAAGTCCGCCCTAGCTTCATCGACACAAGTCACTAGATCGTCTGGTTCTCTGACTGGGGTTTTCTCCTTACATACCCTCCACTGTTCTATGTTCAGCATGGAGGAAGGAGCGACCAATTGGAGCATGGGAAACCCTGCCGCCAACCGATAAGAATAGGGGCTCGTCCTTTGACTGACGCCAGAGGAGGGGACGGGCTAAGCCGGCTCGGGATGACCCGTGGGCGGGACATACGGATTGACCAATGGGAAAACGCGCCGACATTTTGCTGCTTCCCCTAGTCAACCCCTTGTCACCTACTGGGCAGACTCCACTGAGTCTGGCAGATCAGAGTGTCCTCCCCGCAGGGGGTCTCTGTTCTCCGGACCCAGTACTAAGCCCTGCCCTGGCCACTTCACACCCCGACACCTCTCAACATCCCTTCTCCTCTCCGATGTCTATGCAGACTTCCCGGCACCTATATGGATGCCTGAGCTGGCTGAATAGACATTTATAGTAAAAGCACATGTAACGGTATTTCTGGCCCGGCCTGACTCACCCAATCTCACATTGGCCCCTGTGGTCTAACCGGTCCCCATTACAGTGTGATAGTGTCTGGTGGTGCACCTGTTGGCAACAGGACTCCTGAGTCTCCCGCATGATGGTGTGTGGGGAGGACCCGTCCAGACAGGCAGCTGAGGTAGTGTGCGGAGTCCTACCTAGTTCCAGTGCAGCGCCTCCACCTCATCAGGGTCCCTTCGGTCACTTGAGGATGGTCCTGACGAGGAACTCCTCTGTGGTGCTCCTCTCTGTACATTCACTCCACACATGTACACGAGAGGGTTTGTGATTAAGAGCATCTTTATTGGTTGAGGTGGGCTAACTGCCCCTCGCAGTAGTTTCTCTAGCCACTCATTGTCCCTCAGTGCTTCCCTTTGAAAGGTGTAATTCTCCTTTAATAGGGATTCCCAATCCCAGCCGGGATGTCTTTACCCTGTGCCAGGTCCCTGGACACAGTCTTCCTGTTCAGCTACTATAACATAACTCTCGCAGACTATTCAGAACTCCTACAGAACTCAGGACTCAGATAGAACTAACTATTAGACACAGTGCTGTGCCTTATGTACACTCTGGAAGCTGACACACCTCTGACATCACTAACCATGGAATCAGAGCATGTGACCACTCCCATCCATACACAGGGCACCCCACCAGGGTGTGAGGGCAAACCTCCATAATTACTGCTGGCATGCCCACAACTTACCAGGCCTTACTGTCAGCAGGAGAGATGACTGTAGCCATTTTAAATGACCGCTACATTCTCCCCCTGGTGAATCCCATCGTCCTCGCTGGGACCTAAATTTAAATGCCTTCTTCCAGGAAGCACTGTAACACATAACACATAATTGTTAACCTCACAGATTGTCCATTATACAAAAAAAAATGACCACAGTGACATCTCGCCAAGCCCGCCCCGACCAGCAGCCACGAGCCCGCAAAATGCCTTAGTACCCCCTAATAATAGTGGCTCGGGTCAGGTTTCTTAACCTCTCTACCACCCATGTCCAGGACCGTGACATGATAGTGCCTAGGCAGTCCCCTCTCGGGCCTATAGGTCACCCTGTGTTTGTGTATATTCCTCCCTATACTCCACACTCGCATCAGGTGATCTATTCTGTCCTCTGCCCTCCTTCCAGTAACGTCACTCCCCTTATTGACTAGGTACATCTCGATGGTTTCCCTAAGCCACCTTTCCCTGTTCTCTTCTATCTCCTCCATGAGGGGTTCAGGGACATAAGGGTACTCCAACCCGTGGGAAGACTTGTATCGAGCCATTATTGCCCGTTCCGCTCTACTGATCCTAATTAGGTCAGCCCTACCTGCCCTCCCAGGTAGCACCCATGACAGGGGTTCGTCAGGATCCACAGGGTCTGACAGTGTATCGGGACCCATGGGCTCTATCTCCCTGTGCTCAATCTTATACCACCGTTCCTGCAGCTCTCTGTCTCGCTGTTCAGGGGTGAATTCTCCCTTGGCCCACCAAAAGTCAACTACATCCTCCCTTCTAATAAGGAATCGCGTACGATCCATCCAGGCCGCATAACCTTCAAAGAGGGGGGCCCACCAACGGTGTTCCTTGAACCTATGTGAATCCCCTGAGTCACTCTCTTCCGCATCCCCCCATGAGAATACCCCCGATGTCCGTGCTGACCGTGGTACGGACCACCGTGATGATCCCAGGGCCTTGTCCTCTGTTTTATTGGTCACAGGAGGCAACCACCGGCCTACCGCGGCCTTGCCTAATTCTCCCCCTCCACGAGAAATGCCCTCCGTAGCGCAACTGCGCTGTCGTTCACCAGTCCGTCTCTCCTCCCCCCCCAAAGGTATGTCCACAAGTTCCAGACTAGGCGGGGACCCCGGGGAACATGTGATGGGGGCAGGGGTTTTACCTAGGGCGTGGGGTTGGGCGTAGGGGCAAGATGGGATACGCCACGGGACTACGACCCGTTCCCGGCTGTCCATGGACTGCTCCAAGGAGGATAGCTCACCCTCATCCGTCTGCGGGTCTCCCATCCAGCTCTTGGGCCCTTGAGGTGATCGGGGACATTCACCCGATCGCCGAAGCGTTGCTGCATCTTTCCCGTCTATTCCGCCGTCGCCACCGGAAATGATGTCCTCACCGAAACCGGAAGCGCCGCCATCTTGGGTGGGACCCCCATGCGGGATCTCTTCCTCGATGACGACATCCGGAAGCTCCGCCGTCGTCTCCACCGGAAGTGGTATCTCCTCCGCACGTGCGTCTTGGGCCTGGCACGGCCTTGTTTCCGCTACACCGTCTACCGGAGCAAGGTAAGTGAGTGGCTTTCTCTTACCATTCCGCAGGGGTGTAGGCGTCTCTCGCCCGTCGCCACCATGTCCTGAGGCGGAGGGACTCCGTCTCTCGGCTCGCCGATCTGCGGGGGATGCCCTGCTTTCCAGGCTGCTACTCACACTACGGGGTGTCGTCCTCCCCGGTTCTGTCCTGGGCCTCGATTTCACCTCCGCTAGCTCGCGGAGATCCTCATCCGAGTATTCTGCCTTCCCCGACTTAGGGGTCACCGATCGGGGCGATAGTCTTTTCTCAGTGCGGTCGGGGAGTGACCCGACCGTCTCGGTTGCTGCTGACCCAGCCGATTTAATCGACTCCAGTCCCCTTTCTCCGGGACTTGCACGATTGATCCACAGTGCACCAGGGGACTCGGCGGAGCGCCTAGCCGTATCCCCCGGGGGGTCAGCAGATTGGATCGGAATGAACGTCGGCATTGGCCATAAGTATAGTGTCCCGCATTGTGGGCAGCGTGCCGCCGTGTTAACAATGCCTTCGGGCAGCCCGCATTGTAGGCAGAGCCCGACCACCGTCTCGGTGTTAGCCACCCTGACTACCAGTACCCCGCCGGGTACCGAGTAGGGCTGGGTGGATACCATAGTTCCCACAGTGGAGGAGCAGGCCATTCTTTTGGTAGGGACCACTTTCAGTATGGGTCTCTCCAGGTCAGTGGTTCCTCGCAACTGACCGGTAGAAGCTTCTGGGCCAGCCACTTCCTGCTTCGGCTCCTCCTTCCGCTGGCATAGCTGGAACCCGCCCCCAGGGGTTGCAATTATGGGCGGATCCCACAGGGGAATAGCATGCCCCTTAATTAAGGCCGCGCCTTTCTCAGTCCTGGTGGGCGCAGTCTGCGTTTTCGCGCCAATTTCCTCATCAGAGTGGGATTCTTGGGCCGCGGCTAGTTCCCGCCTTCTCCTGGCAGCTGCTTTTCGTGCAAAATATCCCTCCTTTTTGCACGTTACCCCCGCGGCCGGAACTACTTCTTGTAGTGGCGCCGTCTGGATATCAGTCCCTGGGCCCAGTGGGTGCATTCCCACAGGCCATAATTGAAAGTCACTCCCCCTGGTGGAAATCAGGGGAGGGTCCCATAGACTAAGCGGTTGACTCAGCACAGGGGCCGAGTGAGTCACTGTCCATGAAGGCGCAGTCGTAGCTTTCGCGCCATACCCCCCATCAGGGCGGGGCTCTGCTGTTCGCGCCATTCCCGGCCAGCTTTTTGCAAGTTCTGTATCAGCCATTTTCTCTGCGACTGGCCCATGCGGTCTCCCTAGCAAGCGGGAACCGCCATTTTGGGTGGCTTTTAAGCCCGAAATGTCAGTTTGTTTGCTCTTCTCGCTGGGTTCCCCCCCAGTTATCACAATGTCCTCACACTCTTCAAGGGTGGCCCCTCGGTGTCCCAGACAGGACAAAAACGGGGCAGCCACAGCCTTCGCTCCACTCCAGAGCAGATTAGTTAGAGACAGCTCAGCGACAGTTTGCTCTTCAGTGGGGCGCACGCCATGGGTGCCTTCCCCATCAGCCTCTGGTCGCCATTTTGAGCTCTCCGCACCACGCGGATCCTCCATTCCTTGGATTGTCACGCTCTCGTACCAATTATCATACATGGGGCTCCGCTCTGCGGGGCAGCCACCACACCAGTACAATAAAGATTGCTCAGATGCACCACCACATGTGTACCTGATCTAGGCTGGACTCATGTTGCACTACCTCAGGCTAGGCTCAATCTCTCAGTGTCTGCTGTAATTCCTTCCTCCCAGTCTGTGCTCCCTATGGTAAGTGTCTGGAATGGGCTAGAGTACTCTGGTTCTGCCATGCAGTACTTGGGGCGTCTACCTCTCTTGGTCAGCCTAGCGCAGACCCTCTCCAGGATTCCTGACCACGTTAACAGGCTATCCCTTCTGGCGTCCTACCAACTAGCACTACCTCAAAGTGACTCGGTCAGCTATAGCCCGGCTCCAGACCCCTCACTCCTTTCAGGCCCCTAGGTCGTCCCTGCGAACTGACAATACCCTGTCAGCCCCTGACCACCCCTAGGTCCGTCCCTACGCAGCACAGAGTGGCAGCAGACGCTCTCCCTGTTTCCCAGTGTGCCTAGCTAGAGCCTGTCCTGTTGACAGATCTGATCTCAGCAGCTCGCCTCCAAATGTAACGGTATTTCTGGCCCGGCCTGACCCACCCAATCTCACATTGGCCCCTGTGGTCTAACCGGTCCCCATTACAGTGTGATAGTGTCTGGTGGTGCACCTGTTGGCAACAGGACTCCTAAGTCTCCCGCATGATGGTGTGTGGGGAGGACCCATCCAGACAGGCAGCTGAGGTAGTGTGCGGAGTCCTACCTAGTTCCAGTGCAGCGCCTCCACCTCATCAGGGTCCCTTCGGTCACTTGGGGATGGTCCTGACGAGGAACTCCTCTGTGGTGCTCCTCTCTGTACATTCACTCCACACATGTACACGAGAGGGTTTGTGATTAAGAGCATCTTTATTGGTTGAGGTGGGCTAACTGCCCCTCGCAGTAGTTTCTCTAGCCACTCATTGTCCCTCAGTGCTTCCCTTTGAAAGGTGTAATTCTCCTTTAATAGGGATTCCCTATCCCAGCCGGGATGTCTTTACCCTGTGCCAGGTCCCTGGACACAGTCTTCCTGTTCAGCTACTATAACATAACTCTCGCAGACTATTCAGAACTCCTACAGAACTCAGGACTCAGATAGAACTAACTATTAGACACAGTGCTGTGCCTTATGTACACTCTGGAAGCTGACACACCTCTGACATCACTAACCATGGAATCAGAGCATGTGACCACTCCCATCCATACACAGGGCACCCCACCAGGGTGTGAGGGCAAACCTCCATAATTACTGCTGGCATGCCCACAACTTACCAGGCCTTACTGTCAGCAGGAGAGATGACTGTAGCCATTTTACATGACCGCTACACACAAATGAAATAAAACATACTTTAATACATAGGATAACTTGGGCAGACTTATAGCTGTAAGGGAAATAGGACTGGGATATCTGGGCTTGAAAATCAGGAGTCACTGGGCAGCCCTGGTGTAATTCAACCCACGTACTGGCAAATCATGCCTGCACGCCAGGGAGAATTAGGAGACTACTGATATCTTTGCCCCCCCAAACTCCTGCAAACAACATGATTGCATTTCTACCCAAATATCTCACCTAAAACTTACATATAGAACGTTTCATGAGTCTTAGGCTCAGGGAACATGAAAAGTGGAAACGAAGCAAAGGGAAAAAGCAGGCACTAATACTCCGGAAAGTAAAAAAAGGTTGAATGAAATCCAGGAGAGCGTGTGCCCATAAAGACTATTTTAATGGAAACCACAAAAAATATACAGCTACATTACGGGGTACACAGACCCCCACCAACGCGGCTCGAAGTGCGTTGGTGGGGGTCTGTGTACCCCGTAATGTAGCTGTATTTTTTTTGTGGTTTCCATTAAAATAGTCTTTTTTTATGGGCACACGCTCTCCTGGATTTCATTCAACCTTTTTTTACTTTCCGGAGTATTAGTGCCTGCTTTTTCCTTTTGCTTCGTGTCAAGTCATCCAGAAAAAACAGAAGCACGCCCCCTACTGTGAAAGAAGAAAACTGCACAGCCAAAAGGACATTACCAACTCTAACTGTGAGTTATTTTATCACAAGCACATTCTCCATTCTGACATTATATGCTGGAACACTTTATTGTGTGGCCCCTTACTACAGTGCTCGTGGGGGCCCTAGCCCACTAGTCAGATTACAATGGAGCAGTGATTAATACATGATTGTTCTGTGTCCTATGGATTGGCTATCCCTTATCCATTATCCAGGGGGTTTTCATTTCAGGAATCATTATATACATTTATTGAACGTTACAATTTTTGTACTACATATTTTGAGGTTTTTTTTGAGAGCACCACACATTTTTTCCATTTTTCTATGAAAAGTGGACAGGCAGGGGACACTTTAACGTTCACATGTTATAATGCCGGGCCCCTGGCTTATGGTGCCAGGTAGCTGCCAGGGGCCCACCGTTCCAGTGGTAACCTTTATTGTATAGCCTGGTTACCCCCTTTATCGTATAGCCTGGCACCCCCTTTGGAGGGAAGTATTATGGGAAATGGGGGGGTCCCAGAGTTGAAATGAATGCGGTTCAGCTTGGGGAGACCCTCTGCTTCAATCCTGTTTTAAAAAATTTTTTTTTTATAAAAAGCGAGTGACTTGCTCCTTCAGAATACTGATTTTCATGTTCGGTTAAAGCCTTACTTCACAAATGTAGTAAAGTGCTTTAAAACATTTTTTTGATTTCAACCTTCCCCAGCGATCTCATCTGTCTATCTTAACCTTGTGTCGCCCTGCTCCTTACTTCCCTTCTCCTTTCCCACTCAACCTGTCTTCACCAACCTACTAACACTTCTCTACCTCCTTTGATACCTAACCTACCAAGTCCTACTTCACGTCCCCCTTCACTCCACTTCCAGTCACCACTCCCACTATCTAACTTGCACATTTCTATAGCTTTCTGATTTCCTCACTTCTCCACATTTATTCTTCTTTCTTTCTAGCTCCCTACTTCCTCTCCTCCTTGCTCTCCCCTCTACCACTTCCTTACTACTTGCTGCATCCCTACCCCACTTTAAATTCAAGTCTACTTCCTTACTCCTTCTTATAGTATTGTCTCCTTAAATGTCTCCACTTCGGCTTATTTCCTCTCATCTACTTGCTTTTATCCTCTTACTAACTCCCTCTCTATCACTCACCCTGCCCTTACTCGCTTAATGGTTCTGCCGCTACGGCGCTATACTAATTCCCTTCCCGTATGTCTTTCTATTCTTCCCAGACGCAAAATTCAAAAAGCCCGCGTCGGGCCGGTGAGGTGACTAATCCAGGCCTGCGCGGGTCATCCGGCGCATTCTGGACGCCTTGATGGGCTTACGGCTGTCCTTGGTCTTGCTGGTGACGTCATCTGGTCGCGCCAGTGGGAGCTGGTTCCGCGCCACCTCCAAGATGGCGCCGCTCCTTCCGGGGCACAGCTGTGATGCGTATCCGGGGGGCGGCCATTTTGGAAGACGTCTCTCACCAGTGCGGAGGTGCGTGCGCCCGCTCCTGTTTCCCGCTCACCGCTCTCTTCCTGCTCCTGCGGTTCACTGTGGATTCCCGCCTTCTAGAGCTGCTTCGCCATCTTGTGTCGGGGGCCGCCATCATCAGAAAGGTAGGCCGCAAATTTTCTCACCAGGGATTCAGTTTCAGCGCAGGTTGCTTGATCACTGGACATCTGTAGTTGGGGTGTCGGGGATCACCGCTCTTTCACTCGGGGGTGAGTTTCTTTATTTGGTGACAGCTTCACCGTGGCCGGGGACCAGACCTCAAGTAGGGGGACGAGAACTGGAGGAGAAGCAAAGAAACACAGGTTGCTGAGGCCATGACACCGAGGGATTAGCCTGATACACTACAGGGGTGAACAAAGCCGGGACAGACTCTGGTTATGCATAGTATATGTTAGGTTTTATTAATTCAAGCTCAGGAAGAGCGAGGCAGGAGTGGGGGGGAGTGACCTGCTTCAAAAATCCGCATGGGCCACGCACTAGGGGGGAGGAGGGTGGATCTCCTGGGCCCTAGTGAAGTCCTTTGGGACTGGACGCGGTGGGTGAGTGAACTTCATCCCACGTTTCCTCCGGACGGTTGGAGAGGAGTCCAGCTTCCCAAAGGCGGTGATAGAATTCTACTGTCTTTTGTCTTGTCTAGTGTTTGTTGTGTCCCCCCAGGTGTACCCTCTTGTGTGCTCCCCCTTGTGTATTGCTGTAGGTGGTGAAGTGAGGTATTGCAGTTCGAGAAGAAGAGGAGGTCGGGATTGTGGTCCAGGTGCATCAATCAAGAACAGATATCGGCAGCAAAGTCATCTCATACTTTTAAATGAGTAAGGAACTCAGGCTAGTATCACATAACATTAAGGGGTTTAACAGCCCGGTTAAACGCAGAATCGCCTTCCGAGATTATAAGCGTAAAGGGGCAGAAATTCTGTTTCTGCAAGAAACACACTTCTCTCAAGACAACTACCCCAAATTCCTGGATAAGGACTACCCGACACACTTTTTGTCTTCCGCGAAAGTCAAAAAAAAAGGGGTGGCCATACTAATTCATAAAAGAATACCGTTCGTACCCGATAGGACTTTCAAAGATAAAGAGGGCAGATTCCTCATAGTAAGAGGTGCAATCCAAGGGTTCCCAATTACTCTAGCAACAATATATGCCCCTAATGAGACGGCCCCCGTTTTTTTCTCTACCTTCTTTGGGAAACTCAACAAAGTGGCCAGAGGTAATATCATTGTCGCTGGAGACTTGAACAGGGCACTACGGGAGGACCTTGACAGATGTTCATCCACTAATATTACACACAGATCTGACATACTAACAATTAAAAAAGGGTTACGTGACTGCCAACTACTCGACATCTGGAGGGAACAACACCAGAGACTGAGAGAATACACCTTCTACTCACACCCACATGACACATATAGCAGGATAGATTACTTCCTTGTATCCAACAGAATGGTCCCTGGGGTCTCTCGCACCGAGATCCATGATATTTCATGGTCAGACCATGCATCTATAGAGCTGCGGTGCACACTAATCCCACTAGACAGACCTAGAGCGAACTGGAAACTAAACGAAATCTTGCTGAAAATCCCAGCCCTACAGGTGGAAATTGGGGAAAAGCTCACACAATACTTCGAGGAGAATGAGGGGAGTGTGGCTACGCACTCCAGACTGTGGGAGGCCCATAAGGCTACCCTCAGGGGGGTCATTATGAATCTGGCCGCTAAACGGAAAAGAGAACGGGAGGGAAAAATTTTGAAGCTAGAGGAACAGCTAGCAGAGCTTTCCTCCCTCCACAAAAAAATAAGAATGCCCACACGTTAACTCAAATACTAGCCACTAAAACTAGTCTTAACCTCCTCCTCTCCGCCCAGGCCGAGAAGGAATTGACCTGGTCCAAGCGGAAATTTTATGAAAAAGCTAACAAGCCTGACACACTACTTGCCAATAAGCTAAAAAAACAAGCTTCCAAACTATCACATTCACGCAATTCGAAACCAAGATGGGGACCTTACCTCCATCCCAGCGAACATAGCAGAGGAATTCAAAAAGTATTACGAAATATTATACAATGGAGATAAGGTAACCCATAATCCGAAAACAAAGGAGGATTTACGGACCTTCTTAATAGAGGCACATTTACCCATTTTGAAGAGATGCGAAAGGGAGGCACTCCAGTCGGACTTCACGATGGAGGAACTCTCTGGGGTCATCAAAGCACTAAAACCGGCTAAAGCCCCAGGGCCAGATGGCTTTTCGAACTTATATTACAATAAATATTTAAAAATTCTAGCCCCCCACATGTTAAAGTTATTCAATGAAATCTTAGCAGGGGCCTCATTCCCAGCACAAATGCTCCAAGCCTCAATATCGGTGATCCATAAACCCGGAAAGGACCCGGCAGACTGTAAGAGCTACCGGCCCATTTCACTGATTAACTTGGACCTCAAAATATACTCTAAACTTATAGCCAACAGGGTGGGTAGTGTTCTTCCCGGGTTAATTCACACGGATCAAGTAGGGTTTATCGGAGGTAGACAAGCGGCAGATAACACCAGGAGAATTATTGACCTAATTGATCTGGCCCAAAAAGAAAAAATTCACTCCATGGTGTTAAGTCTGGACGCTGAAAAAGCCTTCGATAGAATAGATTGGCCCTACCTATCGGAAACACTGAGAGCATTTGGCTTTGAGGGACGCCTCCTGCAGGCCATCCTGGCGTTGTATAAAAACCCAACAGCAAGAGTGAGATATCAAGGTTTCCCCTCAGAACAGTTTGAAATCAAAAGCGGAACACGTCAAGGATGCCCGCTGTCGCCACTACTGTTCGCCTTATGTATAGAGCCTTTGGCGGCACACATCAGAAATAACCCAGATATCTCTGGTATCCCTGTGGGAGACCAAATGCACAAAGCCACTCTATATGCGGACGATGTCATTCTCACAATAGCCAAATCTCTCACATCTCTCCCAAATGTATTCAACATACTGGGCAAATTTAACCAAATTTCGGGATTTAAGATCAATCAGTCTAAATCAGAAGCCCTCAATATTAATCTACCAAAAGAAGTTGAAAAACTGATTGACCTCAATTTTCAGTTCAAATGGCAACCCTCCGCTATCAAATATTTAGGGGTTTATCTCACAAGGGAGTACAAAACTTTATATAAAGCAAATTTCCCCAAGATCATAAAGACGCTGGGGGAGGATCTCCGAACCTGGATGAAGGGGAGCATCTCATGGATTGGGAGGATACATAGCGTGAAAATGAATCTCCTCCCAAAGATGCTATATCTTTTCCAGAGTCTCCCTATCCCTTTGGTGCAGGCGGACATCCTCTCCCTCCAGTCAAAAATGATAAAATTTATTTGGAACGGGAAAAACCCAAGAATTGCTAAAGGAATATTAAAACGTCCCATTCATCCTGCGGAGGGTGAGCGGTGCCTTGCTTGCAGGCTTACTATAAAGCAGCCCAATTAGGGCAGATTTTCCAATGGCACACAGACCCAAGCCTACGGAGATGGGTTGAGTTGGAGAAGAGATGCTGTGCACCAATTGAAATCCGAAATTTAATCTGGCTACCCAGAGAAGGGGTACGCAAGATGAACAATCCGCTGCAGACCATGGTCAATTCATTATAAGTTTGGGAGGCCACGAAATTCAAATGTAATTTGACTACCAAAACATCATTAATGACACCAATAGTGGGCAACCCAGACTTCGCTCCGGACCTGAATAGCAAAAATTTCTTGATATGGACTCAGAAGGGCTTCTCCCGTCTAAAAGATCTGGAGGGCATAACGACCATACAAACATTTGACCAAATTAAATCCTCTAAGAATATCCCAAACAAATTTTTTAGGTACCTCCAGATCAGAGATTTCTACAATAAAACGCCAATTCGACCGGCGCGAACAAATTTTGAGCAGCTGTGTTCCAGAGATACGGACACAAGGGGACTCACATCTAGAATGTACAGGGAAGTGATCTGCCAGAAGTCGCCCATTGACAATAGACTGAGTTACATGAGACACTGGGAATCAGACCTAGGAGAGACTTTAGAGGACGACGAATGGGACAGAATTATACAGGCGGCGGCGAAAAGCTCAATCTGCACCACATTAAAGGAGAACGCATATAAAGTCCTTATGAGGTGGTATTACACTCCGACGCGCTTAGCGAAATTTGTAAAAGGCTACTCCCCTCTCTGCCCTAAACAGTGTGGGGAAGCAGCTGACCTCCGACATATGTTGTGGTCTTGCACTAAGGGGGCCCCTATTTGGGAACAAATCAGAGATTGGATTCAGCGGATTCTCGATTTGGAGATCCCCCTGGACCCGTGGCTGTTCCTATTGGGCATGCGGATCCAGGGTCTGTCAAATGCGTCGCATAAATTAATCGCGCATTTTGCTACAGCCACAAGATGTGAGATCGCAGCATTATGGAAACAGCAGGAGATACCAATTATCCCTAAGATCAAAAACAGAATTTGGCATGTCTGCCGGATGGAACAATTAACGAGTTTAGTTAATGACTCCGGCACAAATGTTCTAAAGGTCTGGGATCCATGGTTGACCCAGGTAGACATCCCAGGAGTGGACGCCACCTCAATCTTGCACTAATTAAACTAGGTGCGTTCTCCTTTAAGGGCAGATTAGACAACACGACTCAGCGACGCACAGTTAGCAGACCTTCATGTAGTCATAGAATAGGGAAAAACAAATAAAAGAAAGAAACCTCAGAAGAACCTGTCCCAGTTAAAACCCTTAGCTATTGCCTAAAAGGTTGAACAAGAGATATCTAAAAAACTGCACCAGAGCCAGGCAACCTACCACCTCCCTCCCCCCCCCCTAACCTCTTTCCCTGTCCCCTTGTCAAGTTCGTCTGGTCTTGTTTGTAAAGTGTTAAGTGGATGTGTCTTCGAGGCGTCATTACATGTGTTTAACAAAACTGGAAATGTAATAATGGGCTGTGGAACATTGGCTGTATTTGTACTTTCCAATAAAAATTTAAAGTTGAAAAAAAACAAAAACATTTTTTTATATTGCATTGAGTAATGGAAACCCAGGACAGTGTTGGTGCTAGCTAGATATAAACACTCCAGACATGTACCAATCTTTAAACCCTTGGGTATTTAATGTTGGTACAGATAAGAAGCATGGCTTACTCCAACCCGTTTACCCTGTGGTCAAAATATTAGTACAGCTCAACCCCGTTATAGCGCAATCTGCTATAGCGCGAATCCGCATTTTAATGCTGTCTGAGCGTGGCTCCCGATTTAAAAACATCTCCAAGGTTTTATTTTTATATAATATTCAATGCATTATTGCTAACAGACACACGCTGATACACATATATACACACACCCCTACACCATGCGGGAATTGAACCCATGATCTTTCATATGCTGGTGCAATTCTCTAGCTGCTACACCACAGTATTGGTGTGATGAATCTGACTCTATAAACAAACGTAACATCTACTGCACAGTGCAGTCCATGGGTGATCAGGGTTCAATTCCCGCATGTGTATTATATAAAATGTATTCACTGTTGGGCTGTCATTGATCAGAGAAGGGTCATGTGACCCTTCTGTGCTCAAAAGTCAGTCAGATTGAAAGCTTGGGAGAGCGTATGTAAGCACCTCGGAGCCTGATGAAGTGGAGAGAGCTGCAGATGCCGGGTAAGTCCTCGCAGAACCGTTCTTCCTGATTGCGCCGACCATTTCGCGATCCTGGTTATAACGTGCTCATTATGTGGACCAAGAGCACCGCGTTATAACGGGATTCAGCTGTATTAAGGGTTTCATATATTTTTTTTTCATTTACAAACCTACTTTACATCCCTATCATTAAAAAATATATATATATATATATATATATATACACACACACACACACACACACACACACACACACACACACACACACACACACACACACACACACACACACACACACACACACACACACACACAGTTAGGTCCGGAAATAATTGGACACTGACAGAATTTTCATAATTTTGGCTCTGTACGCCACCACAATGGATTTGAAATGAAACAACTGAGATGCAATAGAAGTGTAGACTTTCAGCTTTAATTCAAGGGGTTGAACAAAAATATCGTATGAAACGTTTAGGAATTGCAACCATTTTCATACACAGTCCCCTTATTTCAGGGGCTCAAATGTAATTGGACAAATTAACACAATCATAAATAAAATGTTAATTTTTAATACTTTGTCGAGAATCCTTTGCAGGCAATGACTGAAGTCTGGAACGCATGGACATCACCAAACGCTGGGTTTCCTCCTTTGTGATGCTTTGCCAGGCCTTTACTGCAGCTGTCTTCAGTTGTTGTTTGTTCGTGAGTCTTTCTGCATTAAGTTTTGTCTTCAGCAAGTGAAATGCATGCTCGATCGGGTTGAGATCAGGTGATTGACTCGGCCATTGCAGAATATTTCACTTCTTTGCCTTAAAAACATCCTGGGTTTCTTTCGCAGTATGTTTTGGGTCATTGTCCATCTGTAAAGTGAAGCGCCGTCCAATCAACTTCACTGAATTTGGCTGAATCTGAGCAGACAATATATCCCTATACACTTCAGAATTCATCCGGCTGCTTCTGTCTTCGTTCACATCATCAAAAACCACTAGTGACCCAGTGCCATTGTAAACCATGCATGCCCATGCCATCACTGCCTCCACCGTGTTTTTCAGATGATGTGGTACACAGCAACTCTCTTTTTTAGATGTCCTCATTACACAGACTAATGGGGAGTTACATACTGATCTTTTTAGAAAGGTTACATACAGAAATGCCATTTTAAGGGCAGATAACCATCATCCTCCTTCTCTTATTGATGCATTACCTTTTTCACAGAAAGTCCGGGTCTGCAAAATCACGAGCAGGAAGGATAATATTGAACCAGCTATTGGAGAACTACGTAGTAGATTCCTGGCTAGGGGATATCCTCCTGCTGTGTTAGACCGGGCACTGGATAAAGAGGTAAGTGCTACCAAAAATAAGAAGGAGGACAGGCTTGTATTTACCACTACGTACAGTCATAAGCGAAGCAGAGGAAAAGACCTCCCAGCCCGACGCTACAAGCCTGGTAGACAGCGTGTATCACGCGCAGGCTGTATTAACCCCCAGCACATCGGAGACCAACCATGTAGGAATAAGCACTGTAGCTGTGATGAATCCTTGATCACATTGAACGGGAAAACACTGGACACGATGGGCCCTTGGTCCCTCTAAGGATTCATTTTGCTGGGGGTTAATACAGCATGCGCGTGATACACGCTATCTACCAGGATTGTAACATTGGGCTGGGAGGTCTTTTCCTCTGCTTCGCATATTGCTGGTTTGGCCACGGCTGCTCAGCCTGGAATTAAGACTTTCATTATTGACATTATAAGAAGAGGCTTATACCCCGTGAATATGTATGTAATCACTTAATTGGTGATTTGAGAACTGGAGTGCTATCGTTATTTTTTTTTCTAACCATTTATTTATTTATTTTTTGTGGCATCTATTTATTCACATTTTTTCTTTCTGTGGAACATTTTTTTTTATTTCTCTGGAGTGAGTATTCGTGCTATTCCTATCCTGTGTGTTTTTTTATTATGGAAGATTATGTAGAAGTGGAGGATGAGGAAGGGGTTACTGATACCTATGCCTTTAACTGTGGAGACACTCACCATCAGAGGAGGGCAGAGTCAGTTTTTGATGAAGGTGCTAATTTCATCTGTGAAGAGCCTGCTGACTTAATTACCCACTTCCTTACATTGGAAAAACTGTTATCACAGGACATTAGGTATTGGTGGGACATTACCACTCTTGAGAACTATGCTAGAGTTAAAAGGATTCCGTGAGGCTTACGCTTGAAAAAGGTACCGTCCTTTGGCTTTATTAATAAAGATTTTGAGAATGACTGGAAAGCCATATTAGATCATTGCTCATTTAAGCTAATCAAATTGATCATTAAGTATAAGCTAAATTAAAAAAAAGAAAGTGAGAGCCAATGTGAAAGTCCTACAGGATAAATTGAAAGGTTGCAGAAAAATGGAGAATTTTATTAAATATGACCAAACACTTTTAAGCAACGTGGGTGCTATGGAAAAGTCTCTAATGATTAAGAAACAACAAAAGTTTGATAGGGACAAGATAGACTATGAGAAGCAGCAAGTTTATATATGGCAACGCTACACTACAAACGCACAAAAGCCACAACCAAAATCTGGTTCTAAATATCAGAATAATAAAAAACAAGGTGACTCCAAGAACCCGAATAAATCCATCCTAAAACGCCATGGAAACGCTTCCAGTTTTGAGTCAGATGGTTCTGACTATGAGAGTCGTTCACTAGGCGTTTCCTTTTGTGATGATGATGATAATTGGCGAGTTAGATCTACCTCCCCTGAAACCGACTCTTCACAAAAATCTGTTATGATGCCCTCTCGGAAAGAAGATAAACCTTCATACTCCTTGTTTCAAAAGGAGTCAAAAAACGAAAGAGGACAAGGAGATCATCAAAGAAGAGAAGGGGGGAGGGGGATCCGGGGGATCGAGCAAAAGAAAGAAATATGCATAGGAGAAGTTGTGGATAATGTTATCAACATTTCACATAAGACTCTTACAGATGACCAGATTGCGGTTCTAAATAGAGGTTTAAATTTTGCCCCATACCAAGATTTTAATTTATTCAATACCATCATTGATCTCCAAAAATTAATTCGCAAATTGTCTCTTAAAAAATATTTTAATAGAAAAAAGGGACAACAGAGGTTCCACTATATTCCACTGATAGAGGTCTAGCTGAGAATGTTGATGGTATTGATGTTTCAATGGAGAATTTGGATTTGCATTCATTTCGTGAACAATGTGCTTTATCAGATCTTAGAGATCTTTATGATGAACAAAATCAGGATTTGGAGCCTGAGATCCCTTCCTCATTCAGCTTCTTTGGGCAATTACACTTAGGTCTTAAGAAGAAATCAACCTTTTGCCCTCATATTTTTAACAATCATAATATTAAGACCTTTGAGAAGCTGGTTGAGAGGGATCTCAGGTTATTGGCTAGGGGTATTGTACCCCGGGGGGTTCCCTCTTTAAATAAAACGAATCTGTCAGATATTGACTTCCAGGAGATGATTGCCCTCAGGGAAGATAGGTCTATTACAATCAAAAAGGCTGATAAGGGAGGGGCCATTGTGGTGCCCTCTTCTTCAGATTATCAGGCAGAGGCACTTAGATTACTTGAGGATGTTGAATCTTATACAAAATTGACATGATCCCACATGTGAGTTTTTACACCTTTTGAAAGAGATTCTTGAAGAAGGAAAGGCCCTATTTGTACTTAACACAAAGGAATATGAGTTTCTCTACAATGCCTCACCTATTGTGCCCATCTTCCACCATCTCCCAAAGATCCATAAGTCACTTGTCCGCCCTCCTGGGCGGCCCATTGTGGCCAGTATTGGATCTTTGGGAGATGGGTTATCACGCTACAGTACATTGATGGTTTTTTACAGCCACTGGTAAAAAATCTGCCTTCTTTTCTGAGAGATTCTATGGATCTTTTATCCGCTATAAAAAATGTTATGATAGAAAAAATTAAACTAAACATATACTAAGCGCTTAACCTATTAGCCTAACTTAACAATACACGATAATGATGGATAAGTGCTCTAAATGTTGGAATTCCCTTACAAAGATACAACAATAAACTAGTGAATTCTACAGACTAATATAACAAACTGAGAAGACGGCTGCCTAAGGATTGAAAAACCACAAACCTATCCACAAGGTAAGTACAACAATAGCTTAAAAACAAAAATAAAACAAACAATGAAAGAAAACAGAAATAGTCCTTGGCGCACTATCTGGTATATAAACCTGCAGAAAAATGAAGTCCAAAGATCTTGGTAGTGAGGATTGTTGGTCCGGAATCCAATCGTACTCAAAGTCCTCTGAGGTGGTGGAATCAGATTTGTGCGAATGATGCTTTAATGCAGCGGTGCGCAAACTGGGGGGCGCGCCCCCCTGGGGGGGCGCAAGATTGTTTAGGGGGGGCGCAGGAAGCAGCGGCGATTTTGCCAGGAGCAGAGGGAAAAAAGCCGTCTGCAGCTGCAATTTTTCTTTTGGCCATTAGGTGGCGCTGTGCTCCGCTGTGCTACAGTACACAGCAGCATTTTGTTGCTTCCTGCTTCCTGCGTGTGTGACATGGGGAGAGGGGGTGAGTGAGACTGGGACATGGGGGGTGAGTGAGACTGGGACATGGGGGGTGAGTGAGACTGGGACATGGGGGGGAGTGAGACTGGGACATGGGGGGGGAGTGAGACTGGGACATGGGGGGGGAGTGAGACTGGGACATGGGGGGGGAGTGAGACTGGGACATGGGGGGGGAGTGAGACTGGGACATGGGGGGGGAGTGAGACTGGGACATGGGGGGGGAGTGAGACTGGGACATGGGGGGGGAGTGAGACTGGGACATGGGGGGGGAGTGAGACTGGGACATGGGGGGGGAGTGAGACTGGGACATGGGGGGGGAGTGAGACTGGGACATGGGGGGGGAGTGAGACTGGGACATGGGGGGGGAGTGAGACTGGGACATGGGGGGAGTGAGACTGGGACATGGGGGGGGAGTGAGACTGGGACATGGGGGGGGAGTGAGACTGGGACATGGGGGGGGAGTGAGACTGGGACATGGGGGGGGAGTGAGACTGGGACATGGGGGGAGTGAGACTGGGACATGGGGGGGAGTGAGACTGGGACATGGGGGGGAGTGAGACTGGGACATGGGGGAGTGAGACTGGCACATGGGGGAGTGAGACTGGCACATGGGGGAGTGAGACTGGCACATGGGGGAGTGAGACTGGGACATGGGGGGGGGTGAGACTGGGACATGGGGGGGTGAGCCTGGGACATGGGGGGGAGTGAGACTGGGACATGGGGGAGTGAGGCTGGCACATGGGGGGGGAGTGAGACTGGCACATGGGGGGGGAGTGAGACTGGCACATGGGGGGGGAGTGAGACTGGCACATGGGGGGGGAGTGAGACTGGGACATGGGGGGGGGGACTGGGACATTTGGGGGGAGTGAAACTGGGACATTTGGGGGGAGTGAGACTGGGACATGGGGGGGGAGTGAGACTGGGACATGGGGGGGGGGGACTGGGACATTTGGGGGGAGTGAGACTGGGACATTTGGGGGGAGTGAGACTGGGACATGGGGGGGGAGTGAGACTGGGACATGGGGGGAGTGAGACTGGGACATGGGCGGGGAGTGAGACTGGGACATGGGGGGGTGGGAGAGTGAGACTGGGACATGGGGGAGTGAGTGTGAGACTGGGACATGGGGGAGTAAGTGTGAGACTGAGGCATGGGGAGGGTGTGAGTGACATGAGGGGGGTGAGAGTGTGAGATGGGGAGGGGGGTGAGAGTGAGTGTGACATGGGGAGGGGGGGGTGAAAGAGCTACATGGGGATGGGGATGAGAGAGACATTGGTGGGAGGGAGGGAGACACTGGCAGGAGGGAGAGAGACACACAATGGCTGGAGGGAGAGTGTGAGAGAGACACCGGGTGGAGGGAGAAACAATAGCTGGTTGGAGAGTGCAAGAGAGACACTGGGGGGAGGGAGAGGCAATGGCTGGAAGGAGAGTGAGAGACAATGGAGGGAGGGAGACACTAGGGGGAGGGAGAAAGAGAGAGAGACACACAGGGGGAGGGAAAGAGAGTGGGGGGAGACACTGAGGGGAGGGATAGAGAGGGACTGGAGGGGGAGTGAGAAATACAGGGAGTTGGAGAGACTGGAAGAGGAGTGTGAGACTGGAAGAGGGGAGAGAGTGAGAGACAATGGGGGGAGGGAGAAAGAGACACACACTGGGGGGGGGGGAGGGGGAGACACTGAGGGGAGGAATAGAGAGGGACTGGAGGGGGAGTGAGAAATACAGGGAGAGACTGGAAGAGGTTAGAGAGGTCCTGAGGTGTTCTAATGTGGCGGGAAGAGAGAGATTAATAATTCAGCAGAAATGGGAACGCTATTAGACAAATATTATAATATTTATTTTTAAGTTATGTAATTTGTGCTATAAATACTTTTTTTGTAGACGCGTGGCGGGGGCGTTACAAAGCTGGTTCGCCCTCAATGGCTGAACCAGCTCACGTGCGCTGACGTCATGTGATTTTGATTACATCAGGCAGGGGGGGCCCGAGAAATTTCATGGATGAAAAGGGGGGCTCGGCATAAAAAGTTTGCTCACCCCTGCTTTAATGCATGCCAGACCAATATGATTGGGTTCAAAGCAGGATCTTAATGAATGTTGCAGATGTGTTTTGGGGTCAATGTCTTGGAAGGACTGGTGACCACTCCAGATGTGAAGTATTCAGAAATGTTACATTCTTCCCTCTGAGCAATAATGACCTTCTGTATGTAGACTCTCTAATATGAGGAAAAAGCCTTAATTGACTGGTCATGCACAGCTGCATCTAAAGACTTAGTAAACAATTATTTGGAAGTCTGACTCCTCCTCCCTGTCAGACTTCCAAATAATTGTTTACTAAGTCTTTAGATGCAGCTGTGCATGACCAGTCCATTAAGGCTTTTTCCTCATATTAGAGAGTCTACATACAGAAGGTCATTATTGCTCAGAGGGAAGAACGTAACATTTCTGAATACTTCACATCTGGAGTGGTCACCAGTCCTTCCAAGACATTGACCCCAAAACACATCTGCAACATTCATTAAGATCCAGCTTTGAACCCAATCATATTGGTCTGGCATGCATTAAAGCATCATTCGCACAAATCTGATTCCACCACCTCAGAGGACTTTGAGTACGATTGGATTCCGGACCAACAATCCTCACTACCAAGATCTTTGGACTTCATTTTTCTGTCAGGTTTATATACCAGATAGTGCGCCAAGGACTATTTCTGTTTTCTTTCGTTATTTATTTTATTTTTGTTTTTAAGATATAAAAAATGTTAGTTGGAAAAAGACTTTTAGATGGGTGACATTGGACGTGATGTCACTTTACTCAATCATAGATCACGAGCAAGGGATTCGAGCAGTGGAATTTTTTCTTGATGCTTCTACATTGTCCATTTCATTACGTGCCTTTCTTTTGGATTCTATTATGTTTCTGCTCACCCATAATTATTTTTCTTTTGATGCACAATTTTATCTTCAGACACGGGGTACTGCTATGGGGACGTCATTTGCCCCCTCTTATGCTAATTTGTTTGTGGGTCTTTGGGAATCCACACACATTTTCGGTGCTGATAATTCTTTTCGTCATCAGATTATTTTCTATAAACGGTATATTGACGATTTGATTATGATTTGGGATGGGGATTTATTATCACTGCATGCCTTTATTCATACACTTAATACTAATTCTTTAAATCTTAAATTTACTTATGAAGAACACATGAATCACATCAATTATTTAGACATTACTTTATTTATTGACACGACAGGCACTATTCAAACGGACATTTTTAGAAAGCCTCATTCACGTAATACTTTATTGGAAGCAGACAGCAGTCATTCTAAATCATCATTCGAAGTATACCCAAGGCTGAATTCCTTCGACTAAGACGGCTTTGTTCAAATGACGATTTATTTGAGCATCAAGCAGAGGAATTAAAAACTCGATTTGCTCAAAGAAAATATAATCACACTGATATTGAAGCAGCATATCTGTGTGTCAAATCTACAAACAGGATCGATTTGTTATCGAACTCGTCTGTGAAGTTCAAGAAGAAACATGAATTGGATCGAGTGACGTCTGCTCTATTTGTCACCCAGTTTAGTCGCCAGGCTGAACAGATTCGTTCTATCATTTATAAACATTGGGGGACCCTCACTCTTGATAAGGACCTACATAGTTCAGTTAACCAGGGTCCAGCCATTACTTTTAGGAAATCCAAATCCTTATCTGACTATCTTTCTCCAAGATTGTTTGACTCTAAGAAGTCTAACAAATCTGTTTAAAATAAAAGGTTTTTTTAAATGTGGAAAATGTTGCGTTTGCTGCTATGCGAAACCAATTAAGTCTATTAAGACTATTTATTCTAAAAAGAACTATAGGATCCCATCCTTTATTAATTGTGACTCACAATTTGTCATATACTTTCTTACCTGTGGCTGTGGCCAAGGGTACGTGGGCTGCACTATACGCCCTGTTAAAAACAGAATCATGGAGCATATACGTTCCATTAAAAGAAAAGATTTCATGTTACCAGTTTCAAAACATTTTACTGACTGTCCTTCAGGAGGTCTATCAAATGTTCATTTTTCTGCTGTAGAACTGGTGCCCATGCCCATGAGAGGGGGTGATAGATTAAAGCTCCTCAACCAGCGGGAGATGTTTTGGATCCATTCTTTGGATACATTATCCCCTGCAGGAATTAATACAGAATGGGATCTAGAAAAGGTGAAGGGAAACACAAAATGGATGTGCCCCCTAAAAGAATTCACTTAAATGCACACCATAACAGTGTAAAAATTAACTTTTAATAAATTTACTTAAAACATATATTACCAAAGTAATGTGTAATGTGAATTAAAAATATATTAAATCAACGCTATCAGGCAACCTTGTCGTCAGTTATAAGTTCATACTATCCCATTTAACCACTTAATAATGGTGGGATATGGAGGACACAGATTGCTAGGAGTCAGGGTGTTAACCCCTCTGGAGCAACGGTGAGACCCAATAATGGAAGTGTATAGATGTACACAAGTGAGTGGCCAATGGGTTAAATGTCCAGCTACCTTGCTAGATCAGCCAGCACTGCGCACTATAATGGAGACTTTAGTGTGTTAAAATAAGAGTGCTAGAGTGATAAAGCTGGCAAATGCAGTGATAATGGTAGTACATACACTGCTTGTCCGGGATGGGAAGGGAGCGAAGATAGCAGGGATACACCATGAAAAATAAAAAATAAATGCATACAATAGTGTAATAAGTTCTTTTCAATCTGGATAAAACATGTATGTCTTGGCTCTATAGCAATGCCTACTTACAGCAGGTCAAAAGGTAAAAAGCATTGATCTACACAGCAGGTAGAAAGGTGTCAGGATCTTCAGGAACAACAGCCCAGGTTTACAGCATAAGAAATCAGCACCTCAGCTCAGACGTCAGTAGATGTGAGTGGATCAGAGACATGCAAAAGAAAGGCAGACCATAGTGTCGATCGTGCATAAAATTTATATAAACAAACAACAAATTTTAGGAATTGTACTCACATTGTGTACATAATCATAGTTCACATAAGGCTTTACTTGAGGCAAATGGAGTGCTGGTTCAGTGTGGAGCAGCTCACCGGGGATCTTCTCCTTAGACTCACAACAGACCGGGTGGGAGATGGCGTCTGACGTCACATCCGCTGTTGGGGTGACGGCATCCGGTCTTGGAGGCAAACGGTGGGGGAACTCAGCAACTCTGAAGCCTTCAGTAGAAAGAGCAGCTGCAGCAATGAAAGTGGCTCTACGCGTTTCGTCGTACTAGACAACTTCCTCAGGAGCATTCATTGAGGAGAAGATCCCCGGTGAGCTGCTCCACACTGAACCAGCACTCCATTTGCCTCAAGTAAAGCCTTATGTGAACTATGATTATGTACACAATGTGAGTACAATTCCTAAAATTTGTTGTTTGTTTATATAAATTTTATGCACGATCGACACTATGGTCTGCCTTTCTTTTGCATGTCTCTGATCCACTCACATCTACTGACGTCTGAGCTGAGGTGCTGATTTCTTATGCTGTAAACCTGGGCTGTTGTTCCTGAAGATCCTGACACCTTTCTACCTGCTGTGTAGATCAATGCTTTTTACCTTTTGACCTGCTGTAAGTAGGCATTGCTATAGAGCCAAGACATACATGTTTTATCCAGATTGAAAAGAACTTATTACACTATTGTATGCATTTATTTTTTATTTTTCATGGTGTATCCCTGCTATCTTCGCTCCCTTCCCATCCCGGACAAGCTACTATTGAAAGGAATCTGTACACATTCCTGGAAGGTTGAGAATTTGATCAGTGATCACCTTGACACATTTTATTTTGAATTTTAATTTTGTGCACTATTTTATCACAGATTGGGTGTGGTTAGCGCCGGTAACAAATCACTTTAAGTTCACTTAGTACATACACTGCAGCATAGACCTGCCAGACACGGCAGTGCTGTGCAAGGAAAGCAGGCACACTCACTATAAAATTAAAGGATTAAATAAATAACTAACTAATGGGATCAACACAGTTAGAGCCAGGAGACTGCTGACACTACATTAAAACAGCTCCAAGTAGGAGACTGACAACATTGCGCGTCCAACGCGCGTTTCCCTCCAGCAAAGGAGCTTCTTCAGGGACAAATTTTAAATCTAAAACATTTTTCATGAACATTTTGTATGAGTATTCTTGCTATGCTTCCGTCTCACGATGATAATAATGATTGTCTGTTTATTAAGTTATTTATTATTGTCATTTTTTTCTGCTTTCTAGTGATCAAATAAGATATATATTTATTAATGAATTCAATTGTCCTACATTTTCTTTTGGCATCTATTCTTCTTTATTATTTATTATTTGTTTTCCTTTTTCTAACTATATATTTACTTTTTTCTAGAATAATATTGTGTTTTACATATGTCCTTTAAACCATATCTATTGTGTCTAGGAGTTTGATGATATACCATTCATATGCCATCTTATGATATTAAAATTAACAAATCAATGGGTTAAATATACATTGAATATTCACTATAGATTTGGACATGTGTATGTTTATGTTTCCACAGTTGATATATATGTGTTATTGATATTTCTTTTGTATGTGATTGGTCTTTTTTATTAATTTTTTACCTGTTTATTCCCTCTATGTGGATCTCTTCCCTCTGAGCATTACGCCCCTTTCCTGTGTTTCATTTCACAGGGAATTTGTGTCCTGGGGGTTTGTGTTTACCTGGACACAGGTGGGCGGTGCTTTTGAGGGTGTAAACCATATAAGAGTTTGATTAAGACCAGTGAAACTACTCTTTGATAAAGCGCACCATGCGAGAGGTTTCTCTTTTTAATTAGTTATGTCCCAATAAATAATTTGTTATTTTTTCTATTAGCCTCCAGTTCTCGTTTTTTCATAGTTGTGATCCAAGTCTTTTCCTTCCTGCTTACTACGTACAGTCAAGCTGGTGGTTTTATTAAATCTACCAGTCTTAAACACTGGCATATTCTGCAAAATGATGATATATTATCTGAAAGTTGCTGTGTACCACCAATGGTGGCATTCAAAAGAGGGAGGAATCTGGCGGATAGCCTGATACATGCAGATAATGAGGGTAACTACAGAACTCCTCATTTTCTGGAGGGTGGCAGACCGGGTAACTTTAGATGCATGAGCTGCTCGGTCTGTAACAGTCTGACTACCGGTAGTCAATTCAGTCACCCCCCAAAGCGGGAGAATCATAAAAATTAAAAATAGACGCCCCACAGCGTGTGCTCCGCTGCTACAGAGACTGGAACAGTGAAAGACATTATTGCTTGGCACGGCAAATTGGCTGTACTGCTGTTCAGCTGAACTGGAGACCTCCTAAGTACTACCTTGAGGCTGAGGGCTGTACTAACAGCTAACCGATTGGAAGACCACCCAGGCCCTACCCCCGAGGCTGAGGGATTGAGAAGGAGAGAGCCACGACATCTCTATTGGCGTCCGTTGGTGCTTGGGTAACATTAACCCTGAAATGATTGTTTTTTCTATCTAAATGTACGCTTAATACTCACCTTTATTTTGTGGTTACTAATATAATTTTTAATGCACTATGAGCGTTGTGCGCTGTGTTTTTTTGTATTTCTGTTTGCTATTAGGGGGTATTTGAGCCATCCCTGGTGCCACAGCTGCAGACGTTCCATATACTCTACGTGTTTAAAGGTCACCTCTTTTTGTACATCACTATATCACCTCACTTTTATTGATTGTAGTAGCGCACTATATCTTTTCACATTTTCTCACTCCAGATAGGGAGACTTTCTTATTGAGACGTGAAGCATTCTGGATACATGCTTTAAATACCAGCAACGGTATGGGTCTTAATGAGCAACAGAATTTAAAATGCTTCCTTAATAGAAGGTAATTTTTTGTCTTTCTACAGGCATATTTGATCTTGCACCATCCATGGACTCTGCACTTACCTATTGGGAAAATTATCCTTTTTGTGTGGTTTTTTTCCCTTCCCTCCCTCCCCCCCCACCCCCTGGCTGTGTGTACCCATTTCTGACTAGGTATACACACTAGTATATTCTAAATACTGATGTACTGCATATTCTTATGTGGCATTTCACGGTAACTTTGCAGGATTATACTGATGTCATCAGCAGTATACAGTCACATGTTTTTAATAGTATATTGCTGTATTAGTTTTGTGCACATATGCTTTATGAATATTTTGGTGTGTGGTTTATTTACACTTTCAGGGTGATTTATAGGAGTGTGTCACTCCTCCCTGCTCTGACACTGATCCCATGGCGACGGATACATCTTTGTCCAGCCCTGTGAGTACAGTCTTGATTGGTGCACACCCCCCCCTTCCCCCCGACGGGCGGGTCACGCTGACGTCATCATGGGGGAGTGTTCAGTCTGGGGAGAGGTGTGGCTGTGGCTGCATTCCTCCAAGACAGCTCTATGCTGTATTGCCAGGGATTTAGACCTAGACGTCTGACGTCACTAGGGGGCGCCATATGGTAGCTCTGACATCACTAGGGGGCGCCATATGGTAGCTCTGACGTCACTAGGGGGCGTCAACATCCTGGTTATGTGGCAGAGCGGGGAGAGTATCAGGGGGGTGGTATATATTGTGACTGTTTTCTTGTGTTTGGTAGCCTTCACCTTGAGAAAGGCAGTATTAGACTGCCGAAACGTTGGACTTTATGGCATATTAAACCTCCTTTGAGTAAGACCGTGTGCCTGCTTCTTCTTCTTTGTCCGGCTACAGGAAGGGTCAGGAGACAGGGAGGACAGAGGCAGGAGAAACCCATCTGACTCCGGCCTTGCCTGTCCCTACGAATACAAACATACAACCCCTCACTGAATAACATAGCCCTAATCCCATGTAATAATCCTGGGTGTAAACAAAATAATGGTTTTATGAATATTGTAATGGTTTATTAGGGACCTAGGAGGTGGCTAGTGGTGCTGTTATGTGTATTTTTGTTTATTGTGGGTAGTGGGGGTGGATGAACGGGGTATTGGCCCCAAGGATGGGTGTTTAGGCCTACCGGGTGGGGGGGGGGGGGTAGCGGGAGGGGTTAACCCCTTCATTACCTTAGCGGTATTAACCACGAAGTTAAAGAAGAGGTTAAGTCATCCTGCAACCCCCTGGCAAGGCCTAAACACCCACCCAGGGCCAAATACCACCTTCACCCACCCCCGCTACCCACAATAAGCCTGGCACGGGTGTATAACCCCTTCATTGCCTTGGCGGTAATGAAGTTGCCTGTAAATGCATTTTTTATGCATCGGATTCATGCCGGGGGTCTCTGGTGCTGATATTAATGGATATCAGCTCTGGGACACATGCATGTTATTTTCATCGCAGCTTCACCCCACCTTCTTGCCAACTTTTGTGGCGGGACAATTTGGAGAAGAAACAGCAATTTTAAAGTGGCGATCAGCCGCAATAAGCTGATCAGGGCTTATAGAATTGAGCGTGTTTGAAAAACTGGCGATCAGTGCTGAAAAGTGGCTTATCACCGCGCGTCTGCCGATTTTATTTATTTATTTATTTTCCGGCAAAAAAACCCCGGTTATTTTTGCTCTAATCGCCAGCTTCTCTGGGCTTTCTGAATCGCTGTAGGCTTTTTTGGCTATAAACTGGTGATAAGTGGCTTATCGCTGCTTACTGCATGAGGGCCTTAGGGAGGATTTGTTCCTGTAAAGTACACCTAGTTTGGCATAGGATTTGGATGTCAGGGTATCAATGTGCATCCCAAATGTTAAATGGGAGTTGAACTATATGCCCAGATATTTCAAACAAGTAACAGGGGCTAGGATGGTATTAGAGCTGGTTTTTATCTGAAGCTCTGTCATTGGCAGCTTTAGCAATTTAGCTCTGGTCCCAAATACCATTGTTACAGTCTTGTCAGTGTTTAAAATCAGTTTGTTTTGGGAAATCCAGTTTCAAGTCTCAAAAAATCAGATTGAAGTATGTGTTCAAGGTCAGAGAGGCGAGGGCTGCGTGCATATAGGATCAGATCCAAGGCCTCTCACAATAACCTGTTAGGAATATTATTTTCTCATCTATCCGACATAAGTATAAAATATACTCTACCAAGACCCCTAATACAGAGTTACCCACCTTATACGGGAGCAGCTGCCAGACGAGTACAGTAAATGTATCTTATTTCTTTTACCACTGGAGGGCAGCGTGGAGTTGCAAGGAGTGGCGCCCGTAAGGACGACGTGCCAGTTAGGCGGAAGGAGACGCGCGCACACACTTTTATGTGAAACGGATATTTTTGGGGAGGGATTTAGTAGTCTGAGTGAGAAAATTGATATTTTGTCACAATGGAAAAATTAACCATTTAAATATGCACAGATTTTATCCCACGTTTGGAAATTAGGGATGTTGCCTAAAAGTCTGAGAATGCATTAAGTGCCACCCACGGGCTTTAATGAAGCAGCATTTGTGGGATAAAGGGAACAGCATCCTGTATAAAGGTATTTTGGGCTCGATATAA
This sequence comes from Ascaphus truei, assembly GCF_040206685.1. Classification (NCBI taxonomy): domain Eukaryota; kingdom Metazoa; phylum Chordata; class Amphibia; order Anura; family Ascaphidae; genus Ascaphus; species Ascaphus truei. The sequence goes on from NW_027454042.1 coordinate 94,812, forward strand.
ATAATTGAAGCCAAAAACTAATATTAAGTAAATTGAGAATGGAAAAATATTCAGCACAAACGTACAGAATGTGATATTCTGAGAGATCTTACAGATGTTATCAAATCCCACAATGAATATATAGAAAATGTCTGTATAGAACGAGTCAAACAAGAATATGCCAATAAAACGTTTAATTGGGAGATACAGGGGCCACAATTCAGGTCAGTTAGCTGGAAGAAGGGAAGCCGGTCAGCCAGAAGAGCAGGTCCTCCGGTCAGCCAGAAGAGCAGGTCAGCCGGTCAGCTCTGAGATCAGCATTACTTATATCCCCTAAACGTTGTCCCCTGCATGTAATGCGCAGAACAGCCTGCACTGCATATACTGTACATGACATACTTAACCCTTTCTTTTCGCTCGACTCTAATCTGAATGATTTGCTAATTGGTTTGTAATTAGAGAGATATTTGTAGCAGAATCCCATGTATGTTCTTTTTACCTTTTTAGATACCGTTTTGTGTAATAAAAGATATGAGATCAGAGGGGCTTCCTGTTTGCACTCGTGTTTTGGCAGAAGTGTATATGTGACCCTATAAATCTCCCTCACACCCGGCTTGGCAGCGTGACACTAGTGCAATGACCTGGGGAAGAATCACTGAGCTGTTAGCAATAGATACAACGGATAGAAAAGACACTACACATAGGTTGGATTAAAGAGAGTATTTTATTGAAATAATGAATCTCTTTGCTGGTAGGGGCCTGCAGCACATTGCAGAGCAATATAGTAACACGCAGAGCAATGCACTGCAGGCCCCTCCGGCAGCAAAGGAGTGAAGACCAATGCAGGGTGTATAAAGATCTCACTGATAATTCATGCACAAAGGGCAATTTGTTGCTGTGATCCAGAGGAAGGCGAAACATAACCCCTGCTGTGCAATGGGGGAAAAAAATTCCTTCCTGACCCCATTAAATGGCGATCGGAGGGTCCCTGGATCACTGCGCAGTGAGATCAGATGGAGCAGCACAGATCAGCGTTGTTATACACAGGGGCACACTCAGTATATAGAGATGTGGGTGATGGGGCCCTTGTGCCCCTGTGTATAACTCACCTGCTCCCCCATCCCCCTGCATATCTATCCCATTCACCCCTTTTCCTCCCGCATACCTCGCAGGGCCGGCCGGCCATTAGGCGGTCGCCTAGCGCGCAAAGGTCCTAGGGGCGCATTAATAATCATTATTATTTTTTTTCTTATTATTTCTAATTTATTTATCTTTTTTTTAAAATTATTATTCTTTTTTTTTATCCAGTATTTTGGCGCCCTTTTGTTTTTATTTTGCGTCGCGCTGGGGTGCGGTCGCACCCCCTGCAGTCCCGATAGCTACGCCACTGTTTATTTTATTATTTTATTTATCTTGTTATTTTTTATACAACTGGGGCACAAATTTTAAGTTTCGCCTCGGGCGCATGAAACCCGTGCTCCGGCCCTGCTCCTTGTTCTCTCTCACCCTCTCACGCCCAATATCCCTATCTCCCTCTAGTACCTGCCCCTCCCGCAGCCTTCCTGATCTTATCTGCCTCTCCTGCGGTCAAACCAACTTCTCAGCGCCCCTAGAATACCCCTGTATCTACGCCCTGGCTCCTCTGCTACCTGCTCCCGGCTTCTTCTCCGCCTAAAAAAGGTGAAGCAGCAGATCTGTCCGCACCTCTCGTATTCTCCTACCTGCTCCTGGGGTCTTCTCCTCCGCCTAAAAAAGGTGAAGCAGCAGATCCGGCCACACCTGTCGTATGCTCCTTGGTCATCGTACACCACGTCTGCCTCCTCGGCCGCCTTGTAGCCCACCTCATTGTTCCACTTGACGCCCGCTTTTTCGTATGCCTCGTCGTCCGCCTCGTAGCCCGCCTCGTCGTCTGGTGGCACAAAGGGCACCACCTTCGTGCGTGTCCTGACCTGCAGGAGACATGAAGTGTTTGTAACCAGGGACAGTGATACTCTGTATCGCAAGAGCTCCTGTGCCACTTATACCCCCCTCCGCAATACCACGTTATACTGCCCTCCACAGGGCAAATACCCGTTATACCCACCTCCCCAGGCCCAGTACCCAGTTATACAACCCTCCCAAGGCCCAGTACCCTGTTATACACCCCTCCCAAGGCCCAGTACCCTGTTATACGCCCCTCCCCAGGCCCAGTACCCTGTTATACACCCCTCCCCAGGCCCAGTACCCTGTAATACACCCCTCCCCAGGCCCAGTACCTGTTATACCCACCTCACCAGGCCCAGTACCCGTTATACCCACCTCACCAGGCCCAGTACCCATTATGTACCCCTCCCCAGAAGGTCATATTTCTATTTATCAAAAATACATTGAGTAACCTCTGGTTTTCAGGCATGTCCTAGGGGAGTTATCACAGAGACACAGAAACGTCGCTGAGTTTGGTGAGTAACTCCCTTAACCTCTCAGCAGTTGAATTCCCCATTAGGCGCTTAACACGTTAAAAACAAGCGTTGCTATTTCTCTGCATGAAGTTGCAGGTAATTGGAAGAGTTACACAGTGACGGCTATTTCATCACTCACCTTCTTCTCCCGAAACGGTCTTTTCTGTCTTATTTCCGGCTTCACATCGGATATCCATATCCATTCTTGGCCTCTGATCTGTATGCAAGACAATGCTTTAAGACAGGGTTGCGCAACCTTTTTCCCTGCTCCCCCCTCCCCCCTCCCCACCTTGTCTCCGACGTTCTGATGTAACGACGTCATGTGATATCACGTTGCTATGGCAATGCCACATCATGTGACGCCACGTTGCTGTCGCCAGAAGCCGCCGGAGACAAGGAAAGGGAACTTACAGAGGACTTGCGCGCGATTTCCGGCATTTAATTTAAATGCTGTGGGGAAGAGCGAGGGGCCACTGTAAGCGCCGAGCCCCTCCTCCCAAGAAAATGTCGCGCCCCTCGATTTGCACACCCCTGCTTTAAGAGATATTCTGGGACCCTCCAACTCCTCCATCGGACCCTTCCTCATACTCATATTGACTGACCTTGCAGTGCTCTGCCCTGACTTGCACTGACCTGCTATGATGCCTCTCAAAATACCATGCTAACTCATTCTGAACATACATGTGTCCTTTCTACATGTTACTCAGCTTGTATGGGCCACAGACAGCTTTCCCGGGGTCCAGGACTAGTTTCCACCGGGGACCCTCACCCATGGGTCGGCGACCTTGCGAGAACCCAACCCACCCCCCCCCCCAACCTGTTTTCTCTTGCACTGCCATAGACTACAACATTTCGGCCTGCTGGTCTTTTTCAGGTAAAGTGGCTAAACCCACTAAATCCAGCAAAGAAAGGCCAGCAGCCAAAACATTGTAGTCTGTGGCACAATAAATTATCTTTTTTTATTCAAATCTGTGTGCCCTTTTCCATCAATCTTATTGTATACATTGGACGAAATGCCGGTCTTCCCTGAGACTAAGGGGCACTGGTAAAAGTATCACTAATTGTTTTTTTTGGTATGCAGCAAATCCCCATCATTTTTGCGTTCTCTTGCTCTGCCCCAATCTGACACACCACCTTGCTCTCTCACCCCCCTCTTACACTCCCCCATCACCCTTTCCTTCCCCAAAGGTTGTCCTTTAATCAGATCTTACCCAAATTGTCTCCATCTCCCTTGGAAATGTTCTGTCTTTAAGCTGTGTGGCTCCTCTTGATCCGAACTTTCTTAGCTGACCCCTTTAGGTTTCGGCTCCGAGGGTCTAAAAAATAAGCGACTCCGAAAAGATGTGAAATATGCACAAGGGTCCTAAAATATTTATCTAATGGGGCTCTGAGGGGGAGACTTAAATACTAGTTAATATAATCTATTTAACTAACAAATATGATCTATTAAACTAAGAAATATAATGTATCAAACTAAATAAATATCTATTAAACTAATAAATAGAATCTATTGTACTAAGAAATATAATCTATTCAACTAAATAAATATAATCTATTTAAAAACAATACAATAAAAAGCTGGAGAAATGATACGTTAACCAAGCCACAGATGTGATGCCAATGAGCGTTGAACTCCTTGCAGATCCACCGTCAGCTGGTTGTGGCAGAAAGTGGTGACATGCAGTAGAACAGAGTGGTTGAGCTGTAACCACGGCAGTCAGGTCAGAAATCAACACAATATTTTTTGAAATTTAGAATGAGAATGTTCAATATGTCACATTCTGGGCTCAGACCCTGAGCCCTGTCACATGTTAGCAGCTTGTGATAATAGAAGATATCCATATACTGGGATGTGATAAGAGACATGAAGGTCATTTTATACTGGGTCCCATAACCTGCTTTATATGAAGTATCATTTTACACTAATTAGTAGAGATGCTACATTTTGAAAAATAGCGCTTTTGGCGACATTGTTCATTTTCTCTACAAATGATAAATGAAAAAGTTGGATAAAACGTTATATGTGTGTGTGCGCGTGCAATATATATATATATATATATACACATATACATACATACACATATAGTATGTTTATATATATATATCATACTATATGTATATATATTGTCTGTTTTATACACACACTAGCTGAGAGACCCGGCGTTGCCCGGGATGTAAATGCGTAATAGGTAGTATTATTTATAACTCGTGGAACAATAGGTGAGTATTTGTTGTAAAGGTTTCGGGGGGGGGGGGGGAGAAAGGGGAGCGGGGGGGGGGAGAAAGGGGAGCGGGGGGGGAGAAAGGGGAGCGGGGGGGGAGAAAGGGGAGCGGGGGGGGGGAGAAAGGGGAGCGGGGGGGAGAAAGGGGAGCGGGGGGGGGAGAAAGGGGAGCGGGGGGGGGGGAGAAAGGGGAGCGGGGGGGAGAAAGGGGAGCGGGGGGGGAGAAAGGGGAGCGGGGGGGGAGAAAGGGGAGCGGGGGGGAGAAAGGGGAGCGGGGGGGGGGGAGAAAGGGGGGGGGGGGGGAAAGGGGAGCGGGGGGGGAGAAAGGGGAGCGGGGGGGGGGGAGAAAGGGGAGCGGGGGGGGGGGAGAAAGGGGAGCGGGGGGGGGAGAAAGGGGAGCGGGGGGGGGGGGGGGAGAAAGGGGAGCGGGGGGGGAGAAAGGGGAGCGGGGGGGGAGAAAGGGGAGCGGGGGGGAGAAAGGGGAGCGGGGGGGAGAAAGGGGAGCGGGGGGGAGAAAGGGGAGCGGGGGGGGGGAGAAAGGGGAGCGGGGAGAAAGGGGAGCGGGGGGGGGGGGAGAAAGGGGAGCGGGGGGGGGAGAAAGGGGAGCGGGGGGGGAGAAAGGGGAGCGGGGGGGGGGGAGAAAGGGGAGCGGGGGGGGGGAGAAAGGGGAGCGGGGGGGGGAGAAAGGGGAGCGGGGGGGAGAAAGGGGAGCGGGGGGGGGGAAGGGGAGTGGGGGGGGGTGGAGAGCGGTGGGCATATGTATTGTCATAATTTATGTTTGGGCATTTCCCCCCCCCCCGTTCCCCGTGACTCCCCCCCCCCGTTCCCTGTGACTCGCGCTCCCCCCCCCGGTGGCCGCTTGGTCCCCCGATGTGCCGTCCTGCTGAGTGAGGCGTGCAGGCGGCTGCAGGAAGCGCCCTGTGTGGGCCTAAGACTCACGCTCCCCCCCCCCCCCCCCGGCGCCCGCTCGATGTGGCGTCTGGCTGAGCGGCGGTAGGAAGCGCCCTGTGTGGGCCTGAGGCTGAGGCGGGACGCGCAGTGGGCCTGAGGCTGAGGCGGGACATGCAGTGGGCCTGAGGCTGAGGCGGGACGCGCAGTGGGCCTGAGGCTGAGGCGGGACGCGCAGTGGGCCTGAGGCTGAGGCGGGACGCGCAGTGGGCCTGAGGCTGAGGCGGGACGCACAGTGACTTACCTGAGCGGGTGGTAGCGCCGGGGAGGTAAGGGAGCGGCTGGGGTAGGAGGGCCGCGCTTCCCGTCCGGAGCCAGTGCAGGATGGCGCACGTGAGGGGGGGGGAGGGGGGCGGACAGAGGGTGTGTGTGTGTGTATAGAGCTGCTGTGTTGTGTGTGTGTGTGTGTGTGTGTGTGTGTGTGTGTGTGTGTGTGTGTGTATAGAGCTGCTGTGTTGTGTGTGTGTGTGTGTATAGAGCTGCTGTGTTGTGTGTGTGTGTGTATAGAGCTGCTGTGTTGTGTGTGTGTGTGTGTGTGTGTATAGAGCTGCTGTGTTGTGTGTGTATAGAGCTGCTGTGTTGTGTGTGTGTGTGTGTATAGAGCTGCTGTGTTGTGTGTGTGTGTGTGTGTATAGAGCTGCTGTGTTGTGTGTGTGTGTGTGTGTGTGTATAGAGCTGCTGTGTTGTGTGTGTGTGTGTGTATAGAGCTGCTGTGTTGTGTGTGTGTGTGTGTATAGAGCTGCTGTGTTGTGTGTGTGTGTGTGTGTATAGAGCTGCTGTGTTGTGTGTGTGTGTGTGTGTATAGAGCTGCTGTGTTGTGTGTGTGTGTGTGTGTGTGTGTGTATAGAGCTGCTGTGTTGTGTGTGTGTGTGTGTGTGTATAGAGCTGCTGTGTTGTGTGTGTGTGTGTGTGTGTGTGTGTATAGAGCTGCTGTGTTGTGTGTGTGTGTGTGTGTGTGTGTGTGTGTGTGTGTGTATAGAGCTGCTGTGTTGTGTGTGTGTGTGTGTGTGTGTGTGTATAGAGCTGCTGTGTTGTGTGTGTGTGTGTGTGTGGGCCGTCACTCCGCCTCAGGCCAATGAGAGGTGTGCGGGGGCGGGCGACCCAAGGGACCAATGTGATTTCCCCTAGGGACACCGGACATCCAGGCAGGCAAACATACAGTGCTTTCACTAATATAGTATAAGATACACGTGTGTGTATATGTATGTGTGTGTGTGTGTATATATGTGTGTGCGTGTGTATATATATGGTATAACCCAGAGGTGCGCAAAGTGGAGGGCGGGAGATTTTTCGGGGGGGGGGGGGGAGGCGCACGGGCGGTTGCAGAGGCCCCGCGCACTTCCTCGAGGCATTAAAATTAAATGCCGGGGGATCGCGTGAGGCCTCTGCAATGCTATTACTTACCTTGACTCTGCCGGCGTCACTCGTGTCCATGGCAACGCGCTGTTAAATTACGCCGCGGGGTCATGTGACGTCACCCTCGTCAAATGCCGCTGCCGGTCACGTGACGCCGCATCAAGGTAAAGGAGGGGGTGGGGGCGCGAGCTCCCCTGGTATAACCAATAAATAATATAGCTGATATAGCAATTTGGTTGTGGCTAGAGAAAGATTATAGTGGCAGTGAGAATTAGTGGCCAGAATTAATAACTAAAAAGTAGCTGTAATAAAATAATAATAAACACTATGCCTAAACACAATAACAGTCCAGAAACTTAGCTCTAATAGCTATGTTATAACTCAATCATAAAAGGATCCAATTCGGGCATCCTCTGGAGTCCTGGCAGCTCTCTTCGGGGAAACAACCACCTCCTCGATAGATACCTAAACAAAAAAAAAGAAGAGAAAGCGCCCGCTCCATGTGTAAATTCGGTTTAACAATTTCATTTCCTGGACAAGATAAAAATAACAAACTCACAAACATCCGTTTGGTAAAAGCGTTGTATGAGACAGGCTCGTGCTCCGTGGTAATCCGGTGGTCAATCCGGTGGTCAATCCGCAGCTCCAGACTTTGGACGATGACCGGGAAACTCGATAGGCTGCGCCCCTTGCAGTGTGGTCCTCCGGCAATCTGTAGTATGCAGTTGTGATTCCACTCTGTAATTCCGGTGTCTCGCCTTGTTCGCGTACCAACTTCCCTTCCGGCGTCAAGACGGATAGTGTGGCAATAGCAACGAGAAGAATGTACCTACGTGTTTCTTCAGCACACGGCTGATTTCATCAGAGGATAATGCTACAACTCAGTCGTAATGGTTTTATAGTCCTACAGTCCAATTGGTAATGGCATAATAGATCACATATGTTACTGATTTTAGATAATAATAGATTCTTGTATGACACACACACAAACACATATACATATATATATATATACATATACATATATATATGTATATATTCCCCTGAGGAAGGTCCTATACAGGACCGAAACGTTGGATTTATATGTGCCTGCTTTTTTTCAAATACACTTTTGCAATATACCTTGAGTGCTGTTTTTTGTCTCCTTGGTGGGACACCTGGTTTTATATATATATATATATATATATATATATATATATATATATATATATATATATATATATATATATATATATATATACAAATACAACTGTATGCTCATCTGCATGTCTTAGGCAGGTCTGCAACCCCGCCTTTCCCCATTATCACCCAGCATACAGCACTTCCACTGCAGCAAGGGATTCTGGGAAATGACATGCAAATGAGCACACAGTGTCACTTTTTGCCTCAAAAACCATTTTTAACATGGTTCCCTATAGGCTTAAGCTTGCTGCATGGTCACAGCTTTGAGCACAGCCAGGGTTAAGGTGCATACCCAGAAAACCACCCACAGACAGCTGTTTCGACCTTAATGGGTCTCATCAGTGTGGGGTTGATTTAACTGGGTATGCAAAGAGGCTATGGGATAGGTTATACCATAATACTGAGTTAAGTTATGGTGAGTAAAAAAAGTGACAAAAACCCTCCACAGGAAAGCAAATATGCAAATACAACTGTATGCTCATCTGCATGTCTTAGGCAGGTCTGCAACCCCTCCTTTCCCCATTATCACCAGCATACAGAACTTCCACTGCAGCAAGGGATTCTGGGAAATGACATGCAAAAAAAAAATATATATATATATATATATATACTAGCTGAGAGACCCGGCGTTGCCCGGGATGTAAATGCGTAATAGGTAGTATTATTTATAACTCGTGGAACAATAGGTGAGTATTTGTTGTAAAGGTTTCGGGGGGGGGGGGGAGAAAGGGGAGCGGGGGGGGGGAGAAAGGGGAGCGGGGGGGGGGGAGAAAGGGGAGCGGGGGGGGGGGGGAAAGGGGAGCGGGGGGGAGAAAGGGGAGCGGGGGGGGAGAAAGGGGAGCGGGGGGGGGGGGGGAGAAAGGGGAGCGGGGGGGAGAAAGGGGAGCGGGGGGGGGAGAAAGGGGAGCGGGGGGGAGAAAGGGGAGCGGGGGGGGAGAAAGGGGAGCGGGGGGGGGAGAAAGGGGAGCGGGGGGGGGGAGAGAAAGGGGAGCGGGGGGGAGAAAGGGGAGCGGGGGGGGAGAAAGGGGAGCGGGGGGGGAGAAAGGGGAGCGGGGGGGAGAAAGGGGAGCGGGGGGGAGAAAGGGGAGCGGGGGGGAGAAAGGGGAGCGGGGGGGAGAAAGGGGAGCGGGGGGGGGGGAGAAAGGGGAGCGGGGGGGGGGAGAAAGGGGAGCGGGGGGGGGGAGAAAGGGGAGCGGGGGGGGGGAGAAAGGGGAGCGGGGGGGGGAGAAAGGGGAGCGGGGGGGGAGAAAGGGGAGCGGGGGGGGAGAAAGGGGAGCGGGGGGGGGAGAAAGGGGAGCGGGGGGGGGGGAGAAAGGGGAGCGGGGGGGGGGAGAAAGGGGAGCGGGGGGGGGAGAAAGGGGAGCGGGGGGGAGAAAGGGGAGCGGGGGGGAGAAAGGGGAGCGGGGGGGGGAAGGGGAGTGGGGGGGGGAAAGGGGAGTGGTGGGGGGCTGGAGAGCGGTGGGCATATGTATTGTCATAATTTATGTATGGGCATTTCCCCCCCCCCCGTTCCCCGTGACTCCCCCCCCCCCGTTCCCTGTGACTCGCGCTCCCCCCCCCGGCGGCCGCTTGGTCCCCCGATGTGCCGTCCTGCTGAGTGAGGCGTGCAGGCGGCTGCAGGAAGCGCCCTGTGTGGGCCTAAGACTCACGCTCCCCCCCCCCCCGGCGCCCGCTCGATGTGGCGTCTGGCTGAGCGGCGGTAGGAAGCGCCCTGTGTGGGCCTGAGGCTGAGGCGGGACGCGCAGTGGGCCTGAGGCTGAGGCGGGACGCGCAGTGGGCCTGAGGCTGAGGCGGGACGCGCAGTGGGCCTGAGGCTGAGGCGGGACGCGCAGTGGGCCTGAGGCTGAGGCGGGACGCGCAGTGGGCCTGAGGCTGAGGCGGGACGCACAGTGACTTACCTGAGCGGGTGGTAGCGCCGGGGAGGTAAGGGAGCGGCTGGGGTAGGAGGGCCGCGCTTCCCGTCCGGAGCCAGTGCAAGATGGCGCACGTGAGGGGGGGGGGGGAGGGGGGCGGACAGAGGGTGTGTGTGTGTGTATAGAGCTGCTGTGTTGTGTGTGTGTGTGTGTGTGTGTGTATAGAGCTGCTGTGTTGTGTGTGTGTGTGTATAGAGCTGCTGTGTTGTGTGTGTGTGTGTGTATAGAGCTGCTGTGTTGTGTGTGTGTGTGTGTGTATAGAGCTGCTGTGTTGTGTGTGTGTGTATAGAGCTGCTGTGTTGTGTGTGTGTGTGTGTGTGTATAGAGCTGCTGTGTTGTGTGTGTGTGTGTATAGAGCTGCTGTGTTGTGTGTGTGTGTGTGTATAGAGCTGCTGTGTTGTGTGTGTGTGTGTGTGTATAGAGCTGCTGTGTTGTGTGTGTGTGTGTGTATAGAGCTGCTGTGTTGTGTGTGTGTGTGTGTGTATAGAGCTGCTGTGTTGTGTGTGTGTGTATAGAGCTGCTGTGTTGTGTGTGTGTGTGTGTGTGTGTATAGAGCTGCTGTGTTGTGTGTGTTGTGTATAGAGCTGCTGTGTTGTGTGTGTGTGTGTGTATAGAGCTGCTGTGTTGTGTGTGTGTGTGTGTGTGTGTGTATAGAGCTGCTGTGTTGTGTGTGTGTGTGTGTATAGAGCTGCTGTGTTGTGTGTGTGTGTGTGTATAGAGCTGCTGTGTTGTGTGTGTGTGTGTGTGTGTATAGAGCTGCTGTGTTGTGTGTGTGTGTGTGTGTGTATAGAGCTGCTGTGTTGTGTGTGTGTGTGTGTGTGTATAGAGCTGCTGTGTTGTGTGTGTGTGTGTGTGTGTGGGCCGTCACTCCGCCTCAGGCCAATGAGAGGTGTGCGGGGGCAGGCGACCCAAGGGACCAATGAGATTTCCCCTAGGGACACCGGACATCCAGGCAGGCAAACATACAGTGCTTTCACTAATATAGTATAATATATATATATATATATATATATATATATATAATCTTCTTCTCTCTGAAGAAGACCGTTTTAGTCGGAACGCGTTGGAGTGAGAGTCTGTGGAGTGGGACCCCTACCCTTTTCCATGACAGGAGGCCTTGGCTATCTGTAAATTGGCCTTTCACACCTACGCTTTAATGGTGATGTATTTACATCTTTAATACTCGAGCATTTATTGCCTCCATTTCTGCAATTACTATTTTACAACAACAGCTATCTCCTTACGTTATGTGCACAAATCTGCAGTGTGTGTAGAGGTATATGTGCATGCTTGGATCAGAGCTGCTTGTGTGGAGAGGTATATGAGCATGCTTGGATCAGAGCTGCTTGTGTGTAGAGGTATATGTGCATGCTTGGATCAGAGCTGCTTGTGTGTAGAGGTATATGTGCATGCTTGGATCAGAGCTGCTTGTGTGTAGAGGTATATGTGCATGATTGGATCAGAGCTGCTTGTGTGTAGAGGTATATGCGCATGCTTGGATCAGAGCTGCTTGTGTGTAGAGGTATATGTGCATGCTTGGATCAGAGCTGCTTGTGTGGAGAGGTATATGTGCATGCTTGGATCAGAGCTGCTTGTGTGTAGAGGTATATGTGCATGCTTGGATCAGAGCTGCTTGTGTGTAGAGGTATATGTGCATGCTTGGATCAGAGCTGCTTGTGTGTAGAGGCATATGTGCATGATTGGATCAGAGCTGCTTGTGTGTAGAGGTATATGTGCATGCTTGGATCAGAGCTGCTTGTGTGGAGAGGTATATGTGCATGCTTGGATCAGAGCTGCTTGTGTGTGTAGAGGTATATGTGCATGCTTGGATCAGAGCTGCTTGTGTGTAGAGGTATATGTGCATGCTTGGATCAGAGCTGCTTGTGTGTAGAGGTATATGTGTATGCTTGGATCAGAGCTGCTTGTGTGTAGAGGTATATGTGCATGCTTGGATCAGAGCTGCTTGTGTGTAGAGGTATATGTGCATGCTTGGATCAGAGCTGCTTGTGTGTAGAGGTATATGTGCATGCTTGGATCAGAGCTGCAGTGTGTGGAGAGGTATATGTGCATGCTTGGATCAGAGCTGCTTGTGTGTGTAGAGGTATATGTGCATGCTTGGATCAGAGCTGCTTGTGTGGAGAGGTATATGTGCATGCTTGGATCAGAGCTGCTTGTGTGTAGAGGTATATGTGCATGCTTGGATCAGAGCTGCTTGTGTGTAGAGGTATATGCGCATGCTTGGATCAGAGCTGCTTGTGTGGAGAGGTATATGCGCATGATTGGATCAGAGCTGCTTGTGTGTAGAGGTATATGCGCATGCTTGGATCAGAGCTGCTTGTGTGTAGAGGTATATGCGCATGATTGGATCAGAGCTGCTTGTGTGGAGAGGTATATGCGCATGCTTGGATCAGAGCTGGAGTGTGTGTAGAGGTATATGTGCATGCTTGGATCAGAGCTGCTTGTGTGTAGAGGTATATGTGCATGCTTGGATCAGAGCTGCTTGTGTGTAGAGGTATATGTGCATGCTTGGATCAGAGCTGCTTGTGTGTAGAGGTATATGTGAATGCTTGGATCAGAGCTGCTTGTGTGTAGAGGCATATGTGCATGCTTGGATCAGAGCTGCTTGTGTGTAGAGGTATATGTGCATGATTGGATCAGAGCTGCTTGTGTGGAGAGGTATATGTGCATGCGTGGATCAGAGCTGCAGTGTGTGTAGAGGTATATGTGCATGCTTGGATCAGAGCTGCAGTGTGTGGAGAGGTATATGTGCATGCTTGGATCAGAGCTGCTTGTGTGGAGAGGTATATGTGCATGCTTGGATCAGAGCTGCTTGTGTGTAGAGGTATATGTGCATGCTTGGATCAGAGCTGCTTGTGTGTAGAGGTATATGTGCATGCTTGGATCAGAGTTGCAGTGTGTGTAGAGGTATATGTGCATGCTTGGATCAGAGCTGCTTGTGTGTAGAGGTATATGTGCATGCTTGGATCAGAGCTGCTTGTGTGTAGAGGTATATGTGCATGCTTGGATCAGAGCTGCTTGTGTGTAGAGGTATATGTGCATGCTTGGATCAGAGCTGCAGTGTGTGTAGAGGTATATGTGCATGCTTGGATCAGAGCTGCTTGTGTGTAGAGGTATATGTGCATGCTTGGATCAGAGCTGCTTGTGTGTAGAGGTATATGTGCATGCTTGGATCAGAGCTGCTTCTGTGTAGAGGTATATGTGCATGCTTGGATCAGAGCTGCTTGTGTGGAGAGGTATATGTGCATGCTTGGATCAGAGCTGCTTGTGTGTAGAGGTATATGTGCATGCTTGGATCAGAGCTGCTTGTGTGTGTAGAGGTATATGTGCATGCTTGGATCAGAGCTGCTTGTGTGTAGAGGTATATGTGCATGCTTGGATCAGAGCTGCTTGTGTGTAGAGGTATATGTGCATGCTTGGATCAGAGCTGCTTGTGCTGGTGATTACTTTTGCTGTTCTTTGCCTCACGGAATACATGTTTGGTAGATGTGAGTCCCCCTCCTCTTTTATCAATTTTTCTTCCCTTGTTTTTAACCCACAGTAATACATTTGTATTGTTATCACTTTCGTGGCATGCCCGTGTGCTTCTTCATAAGGATGCTTTTTTCGTTGTAATACATATCCATTATCCTTTAGCA